>NC_057805.1:420320900-420367544 GCF_018294505.1 Triticum aestivum | reverse complement strand
CGGCGAGCAATTGAGTCGGATGCTGCAGCGTGGTCTGATCATTCCCCAACTCTTTTCCTGAGCTCCGTGATGAAGTCCTCCTTCTCCTGGTCCGTCATCCCCACCGTGGAGCAGTCGCCGACGCCCCACTCGGCGCCCCGCAGGCAGTACTTGTCCTGGATCTCCCTCTCGTTCCTGAAAGCAATGCCATTTTTTCGCCCAAGAGAGGCTCATCACATGAACGTGGCACCAAAGCTATCACACAAGTACAAGAGGAAAAGAACGGCAGCTAGAGCTTCAAAATCAGCCCATGGCATCACATACTTTTCTTTGTTCTGCTTGGACTTCTCGAGCAGCTCCTTGAGCACCTTGGAGGACTTGAACCTCGAGTCATTCTCGGCGTACTTCCTCTGGTTCTCCGCTTCAGAATAAATCCAGTGCAAATCAAGGAGAGATGAATAAACATACTGAGCAAAAAGAAAAGGATTCTCATATACTCCCTCCGTTCGGAATTACTTGTCTCGAAAATGGATGTATCTAGAACTAGATGAGATAGCGTAGAGCAAGCAGCTAGCTGAACCAACCATTCCATTTGTCCAGGAACTCGAGCCGGGGCATCGGGGGCGCTGGAACCGACTCCAGCCCGGTGGACCCTGACAGGATGCCGGCGCTCACTGCAAGTTCGCACACGAATTTCAACGGTGTTGCCCATTGCCGTGCGTGGAATGGAAACATGCGTGACTATGTGTGAAGAGTTTGCACTCTACCTGGGGTGGACCAGAGGACGAGCGAGAGGGAGACGGCCGCGGGGACGCCCAGCAGGTGCGCCCGGCCGCTCTTCTCCGGCGCGCTGCAGCGGCCCCTCGGCGGCGGTGCCGAGGCGGTGGCCGGTGGCGCGCCGCAGAGGACGCGGAGGCCGAGCATGGTGCTTTGGCCTGGCTGCCTCGCTAGTGTTCAGTGGTTTCTTGCTCGTGCTGGTGGCCTCAACGTAGGCGAGAGGATGGATGGATGGATGAGCCGTTGAGCTACTCTGTCGAGTGAGGAGGTTGCGGGTGGGGGGATTGGGGAAGGGTGGGCGCCACTCTCACTACCTGTTCTCTTGTCAGCCACTAACGATGGGGGTGATCCCGGAGATTGCCCTTCGGATCTTTTTCTTCAGTAGGAGTAGATGTGAGTCTTGCAGCGGCGATCAAACGATACGTTTGGAGCCTGGTCCAGCCTAAAGTGACGAGTATTTAACATAAAAAAAACTACCACTTTCCATTAAACCCTAGCTGAAAACTACCACTATGCAAAAAATAAAAAAAAACATAATCCTTGACAAAAACCTACCAAGTCAGGAAAGTGGCTGATTCGGATGTTTTAAGCCTGATTATGACAAGTGGGGCCACACGTTAGGTGATGTGTCAGCATTGACCTAACGGCCGACCGGCGCGGCTAGGTGGGACCATGTCTGGTGCTGGTCAAAAAGGCACGACCAGCTCGCTCTCTCCCCACTCGCACTCACTCTCTCTGCTCAACTCAATCTCTCTCTCCTTCTTTTCTGACCACGCTGCCGCTACTGCCGCCACCGTTCTTGCTCATCGGCGTTGAGAATGCCTTCCTGGAGGGACGGAGAGGAGAGCTCGGACGACAACATCTCCATGATTGGCATGGAAGCCGAGCTCTTTGTAAGTCCACACTCCATAGTACCGGTTCTAAATTAGGGTTAGAGTTAGGTCTTGCAAAATTGGGGATTTTTTTATTTAACTTTTAATTTGGCTCGTCTGCTCATATCCTGTGATGTGTGGGCTACAATGCTTGCAGCAAACACCTGACACTATGGTGGATCCATCTTTTTGTGGATCAGTTCTTGAATCAGAGTCAAAATGCATGTTGCATGGTAAGAGGCCCAAGCCAAGAAGATGGTGGTTTTTGGAGGTTCTTTGACTGGGAGGAGATTCCTAGGTCGTGTTGAGCAGGTTTGTATTTTTGAGCTAGATGATGTGCTTGTTTTTGTGGTTTGATGTGACGTGATATGGTGTGGTTGTTGGGGAACGCAGTATTTCAAATTTTTTACCTACGATCACGCAAGATCTATCTATGTGATGCATAGCAATGAGCGGGAGAGTGTGTCCACGTACCCTCGTAGACCGAAAGCGGAAGCGTTTAGTAACGCGGTTGATGTAGTCGAACGTCTTCGCGATTCAACCGATCAAGTACCGAACGCACGGCACCTCCGCGATCTGCACACGTTCAGCTCGGTGATGTCCCCCGAACTCTTGATCCAGCTGAGGCCGAGGGAGAGTTCCGTCAGCACGACGGCGTGGTGACGGTGTTGATGAAGTTACCGACGCAGGGTTTCGCCTAAGCACTACAACGATATGACCGAGGTGGAAATCTGTGGAGGGGGCACCGCACACGGCTAAGATCAACTTTGATGTGTTCTAGGGTGCCCCCTCCCCACGTATATAAAGGAGGGAGGGGGAGGCCAGCCGGCCCTCATAGGCGCGCCAAGGGGGGAGGAATCCTCCTCCTAGTAGGAGTAGGACTCCCCCCTTTCCTAGTCCTACTAGGAGAAGAAGGAAGGAGGGGGAAAGAGAAGGAAGGAGGGGGTGCCGCCCTCCCCCTAGTCCAATTCGGACTAGGCCCATCGGGGGGCACGCGTCCAGCCCTTGGCAGCCCCCCTCTCTCTCCCCTAGGCCCAATAAGGCCCATTACTTCTCCGGTGGTTCCGATAACCCTTCTGGCACTCCGATATTTATCCGGTGACCCCCAGAACTCATCCGATGTCCGAATAACATCGTCCAATATATCATTCTTTATGTCTCGACCATTTCGAGGCTCCTCGTCATGTCCGTGATCACATCCGGGACTCCGAACTACCTTCGGTACATCAAAACACATAAACTCATAATACCGATCGTCATTGAACGTTAAGCGTGCGGACCCTACGGGTTCGAGAACTATGTAGACATGACCGAGACTCATCTCCAGTCAATAACCAATAGCGTAACCTGGATGCTTATATTGGTTCCTACATATTCTTCAAAGATCTTTATCGGTCAAACCGCATGACAACATACGTTGTTCCCTTTGTCATCGGTATGTTACTTGCCGGAGATTCGATCGTCGGTATCATCATACCTAGTTCAATCTAGTTACCGGCAAGTCTCTTTACTCGTTCCGTAATACTTCATTCCGCAACTAACTCATTAGTCACATTGCTTGCAAGGCTTATAGTGATGAGCATTACCGAGAGGGCCCAGAGATACCTCTCCGAAACACGGAGTGACAAATCCTAATCTCGATCTATGCCAACCCAACAAATACCTTCGGAGACACCTGTAGAGCATCTTTATAATCACCCAGTTACGTTGTGACGTTTGATAGCACACAAGGTGTTCCTCCGGTATTCGGGAGTTGCATAATCTCATAGTCAGAGGAACATGTATAAGTCATGAAGAAAGCAATAGCAACAAACTAAACGATCATAGTGCTAAGCTAACGGATGGGTCTTCTCAATCACATCATTCTCTAATGATGTGATCCCGTTCATCAAATGACAACTCATGTCAATGGCTAGGAAACTTAACCATCTTTGATTAACGGGCTAGTCAAGTAGAGGCATACTAGTGACACTCTGTTTGTCTATGTATTCACACATGTACTAAGTTTTCGGTTAATACAATTCTAGCTTGAATAATAAACATTTATCATGAAATAAGGAAATACATAATAACTTTATTATTGCCTACAGGGCATATTTCCTTCAGTGGTTCTATATCAGAATGTGTGATGTGGTTTCATGTGGTATGCTTTGGCTTTTGAAGGTGCTAGAATAAAAAAAGCAGTCAACTGAATTTAAGTTTATAATCCACTATGTAGTGTTCTGAAGCATTATTTAGTTAGCTTCACTTTATTGCATTATGCAACATTTTCATAGCAGAGCAACATAGACCTCAAGATAGATATTCAGTTAAATTCCTAACTTAAAGGATCAATACGGTCGACTAGAGGGGGTGGGGGTGAATAGGAGACTACAAATTTTAATCTTGTTTGTCAATTTTAGGGATAAGCGGATAAATAGGATTCACTAGATATGCAACTAGGTGAACGCAACCTATATGACAAGCAAGCTTAAAGCTAAATATGCTAGGCAAGAATCTAATTAGCAAGCCCACAAGCATACATACCAAAGCAAAAGTGTGGGAAAGGATGTAACGCCCACGATGCGGCTATATCTCCCACGTGTCGAGGCACGACTTAGAGGCATAACCGCATTATGGTTTTGTCGCAAGAAGGGTCATCTTCACACAATCCCATGTAATGAACAAGAATGGGATAAAGAGTTGGCTTACAATCGCCACTTCACACAATACATAAATAAATCATACATCAATCAGAGTACACACATAGGTCCGACTACGAAACCAAAAGAAAAGAAGACAACCCCAAATGCTAGATCCCCGATCGTCCCAACTGGGCTCCACTACTGATCATCAGGAAACGAAACATAGTAACGACCAAGTTCCTCGTCGAACTCCCACTTGAGCTCGGTTGCGTCAATTGTCGTGGTACTTGGGATCTCTGGACTTGCCGATCTCGGTTCTTGTGACGACAGTGGTACAAGGTCCCCGTGGAACTTGGGTTCCGGTCCTGTAGTCGTACTAGGCATCCGGTGAACTTGGCGTATCCAAAATGAGCAAGGCAAAAACCCTTCGTTCAGCGGTGCACGAACTTGGCGAAATCCATGAAGGTGTCCTTGGGCGTTCCTGGTTGCTGCGTCTTGGCAAATCGAAGGGGATCTTGGCATCCATGCAACCGGCAGCGGAGGTGCACGAAACCAGCGGCAGAGGACAAGCCGCAGCCGTGGCTCTCAAGATCGGCAACGAAGGTAGGGGAGGACAGCCTACGGATCGTGGGTGGAGCTTGGGCGTGGAAGGAGGGTGGCGAGGCAGAGCAGCAGCGATGTCATGGGGGCGCGGGACTTGGACGCCAGCTGCAGGGAAGCTCGGGGTAGGGGAAGCAGACACCATGGGGACCGGGAGGAGCTCGGCTCCCCTCGGGCGTTGCAGGCTGCTGGTGGAGGAGACGCGCGGGCGAGGTGGCTCCTGGTCGCCATAGAGGAAGCAGAAGACGGCGCGGGTTCGGCGACGACGGAGAATGGCAGGATGCGGCGAGGCTGCGCTGGCACTTGGCGAAGGCGTGGCCATGGACGACGGCGACGCTCCTGGTCGCAGCGACTGGACTCCGGTGACGAGGAGGAGGCAGAGGGGAACGGGACGAGGGCGCGACGCTGCTCTCTCTCTCTCTCTCTCTCTCTCTCTCTCTCTCTCTCTCTCTCTTTCTCTGCGACGGCGCATCGAGGGAGGAGGGGATCGAGCAGGGGAGACTAGGGTTTACAACGGGGCGCGGCTGGGCCTTAGAGGCCGACCCGGTAGAGAAGGAAGTGGCCAGAGGCCTGGCTGGGCTCTCTTCTCCCTCTCTCTTATTTTCCAAAACAGTAAAGAAATAGGAAGAAAGAAAAGAGAGAAAGAAAAAGGTTAGAGAAAGGACTTTGGCATGCGGATAATTTTCCCGGGCTCACAAAAATGAGCTTGAACCAGGAAAAATAGAAGTGGGCATGACCGAAAGTTTAAATTCAAACTCATTTGATTTAAATTCAAATGGTTTGAATAGAAAGTGAGGGTTGGGAAGGTCCAAAACAAATGTTGAGAATTTTGGTGGGGCTTTGAAAAGTGAAGAAAGAATTTATGGGAAAAGTTTGAGGTTAAGAATATTGAGATAGAAAAGGCATGGAATTAAATTGCACGTGTGTTATGGTGAACTCCAATTAATGGAATATTTTAATATAGCTCCCTAATAATATTGGGAGGATATATGTTATAAAGAGAAATCACCATGTGCATTTCCCTCGATTTAAATGGATCGAAGATCCATGCAATTTACTTAGTTGAGTTTTTAAAAATTAAATGACATGATGCAATGCAAAATAAATAGAGCAAGCAAAAAGAAACACACGGTGATCACGAAATATATGGAAGTCTTCTGAATCACCGGTCTTGGGGCGTCACAAAGGAAACCACAAGTGAGACGATGACGCAGATTTTATCACGAAGTTCACTCTTCCTAGGGAAGAGCTAATCTTTGTTAGAGCGGTGCCGGAGCCAAAACTTGCGGAACGCCACTGAAGGCTCACCGTATTCTCCACGAGTCACCCCCAACGGATGAGTCTCAAATCAATCAAGGTTGGTCTTGAAGGCGATCATCACACCTTTACAAACTTCTCGAGAGCACACCACAAGCAGGAAGCTTCCAGAGGAACCTCTAACTGTTTAGGAGCCCAAGATCCAAGAGTAACAAATCAATGACGGACAAATATTGCGGGGAACACGAATTTGGGTTGGTCAAAGTGTAGATCAGGTCTTGCTTTCACAATCCCCAAAGTTTCAAGTTTGGGTGGAGGATTGAGAGTATTGAGCAAAATGAAGTTTAGTAATGGTGGACCTCAACAAGACATTAGGGTTAGGGGTTGGAGGTGGAAGAAAACCCTTTATAAAGTTTTCTTGGCCGGGTATGGTTTTCTGCCCGTTGGACCACCACCCAGTGCGCATGGGAGTCCTGGACCCCGTCCGCATGGGGTGTCCAGAGAGTTTCATGGCACCCCATGTGCACGGGGTGTCTAGTAAGTTTTTGTTGAAACTCTAAGGACACCTCGGCGAAGCATGCTGTATGTGGTAGGTGTAGGAGGGTTGGTGTATATGTTTGATGCATTCCCAGACAACATTCATCCACGATGATCCCTCTTGATAGTGCGGTTTTTCCTACGACTCAAATCGAACCAAAATGAAAACCTTCGAGTAGTTGTTAAACCATGCCTTTGATCATTTTTTGAAATGGGGGGGGGTCACACAACTCCAACAAGATCTTCATGGAACCAATATCCTGAGATAAACTCTAGCAACCGATATTAGTTCCACTAACCATACTATCATCACACCAAAATATAATTAAGTGCCACATGCACTTTTAGTTTGGCCCTTTTTGGTGCATTGATGACATTATGGTTAGAACATGTAAGAAAAGATAACACTAAGTCTGGCCATGCCAATGACGATTGATCGCGAGAGCTCCCCCTAGATGAGTGTGAGAAAAAATGATATGCTTGATTATGCATCAAACACCCACATAAGAAGCTCCCCCTAGATCAGTAAACCTATGCATTGAAATGAATACGGAGTAATCAATAATAGCACATGCGTAGGAGCTTGACATGTGGTCAACAAGATATAAGCTAAACGGTGCCTAGATCACATGCAAGAGGTATGGTGAGCAAGTATAGTGTGAGACAAGATGTAAATAATAAACATGACATATGCCACTAGATAAAGCAATAAGCAAATCATAGTCTCATATAAAAGTATCTCAAGCCAACCTAACACATCCAATAAAAGCAAGGCTTGAGATGTCAACTCAACTTCACACGGTCCTAAATAGAACACTTCTCCCCCTTTGTCATGAAGACAACAAAAAGGGAAAAGGTGATGCTAGCGTAAACTAGACAAGAGGAGGCGCACTCGCATCATCATCATCATCATCTCATCATCATTGAAACGCAATCCCGCCAGAGGAAAGGACTAAGCAATGGCCACACTATCATTGTCATCAGACCCAGAACCTGTCTGCTCCCCTGCAGCTGCACGCTCACCTTATTCCGGCGCCTCTCTAGCTTGTCCCTATTGATTTCCTTGATCTGATGCTTCTGGACAGACTGACACATATTGAAAGGTTGCCAACTATCTTCAGCAACTACTTCTCCTCTCTAGTGAAGTTGGCCTCAGTAGCTACCAGCTTTCCATTTCCACATGGAATACACGCAGTGGAGGCACATCCGGTGGTGAAAGTGGCACGCTCATCGGGCCTCGGGTTGCGCCCCTTCTTAGGAGGCACATAAGGAGCAGGAGGAGTCGGAATCCAGTTGGCATGCTTAGGAATGGAAGTGCGGTACTTGAGATGTACTTCAGGGAAAACTGACTCAATCAAGGCCTGAATGAATGGAGCATAGATCAAAGACTTGTTCCCCTGAACACACTGTCGCGGCTCATAATACATGAAGTCTAGAACATCCACTTTATTACTATCATGAATATAGACAAAGATGTCCAACATCGAGCTCCTCAGATTGCGAGAGTCCTCAGCCTTAGGATTGAGTGTGTACCTAAGGATGTGGCACATAGTATCTACAAGAAGACATCAAGCCCCGCGACAGACCCTGGCGTGACCAGCCTCACGAGGATGGCTGGCGCGACCGACCTCGCGAGGGCGCGTGGCACGATCAGCCCCGTGAGGCGCGCCCTCAGGGCAACGCTTCCCTTCCACCGCTGCCACCACCCCCAGGAGGAACAACGACAACCAGCGTGACGAGGGGGCTAGGGGCTACCAGGAGCCTCGCGGGATAGCCTGCATCCTTGGTGGAGCTCAAGCTCCCGCGTCCAACCACATCTTCAAGCAGTTCTCTCGCGAGGTTAACACTGACCCCCGAGGCTTGAGGCCATGCGGCCCCTCGAGTGGTCACAATATGCTATCACCTTCGACTCGAAGGATCACCTTAGGTGCTTAGCCATCGCTGGCACGCTCCCCTTGTTGTGCACCCCCACCACAGCAATGTCGCGGTCACCAAGATTCTCATCGAGTGAGGGGCCGGCCTCAACGTGATCTCCATCACAACCTTCGAGACGCTCCAGGTGCCCACGACCAGCTGATGCCCACCAAGCCCTTCTCCGGGGTGACGGATGGATCCACTACTCCCCTGGGACAGGTGCGCCTTCCGTTCACCTTCGACACTAATACGTCTCCAATGTATCTATAATTTTTTATTGTACCATGCTGTTATATTATCATTCTTGGATGCTTTACAATCATTTTATAGCAACATTATATCATTTTTTTGGGACTAACCTATTGACACAATGCCCAGTGCCAGTTCTGTAGTGTCAACATAGAACAACATGAGTGTTGTGTTAAATTTTGGAATTTTTCGGTGTTCGTTTGGACATTTTTATACATTAACTGGGTTTTCTAGGCATTTTATGTGCATAATTCAAATTTGAAATACATGCACATGCTCCAGTGCATATAAATTGGTTGAAAAATCAAATATGTGTCCATGGGTTTATGCTTAGGTCCCATGCAAGAAATGGGAATGAATTTCAAACACCCTGCCACCGTCACTCGACCGAAAACATTGAGATACCTGGTTTTTAAATTCTAGTAAATCCAAAACTCGTCTGAAATTCATGAAACTTGGCATGCTATCATGGAGCGACATCAACATGCCGTGGTAAAAAATTTGTCCCATTTGGGGCACGTTTGGGTATAAGCTTCTCACAAACTAGAGCTTCTCACAACAAGCCTGATGGTTTCGGTAGGGAATGTGCCACCTTTGGGGACGAAACGATATCCGTTGCCTCTTATTGCTTCAAATTTTTTCTAGTGTCAACATAGAACAACAGGAGTGTTGTGTTAAATTATGGAATTTTTCGGGGTTCGTTTGGACATTTTTATACATTAACTGGGTTTTCTAGGCATTTTATGTGCATAATCCAAATTTGAACTACATGCACATGGTCCAGTGCATATAAATTGGTTGAAAAATCAAATCTGTGTCCTTGGGTGCATGCTTAGGTCCCATGCAAGAAACGGGAATGAATTTCAAACACCCTGCCACCGTCACTCGGCCGCAAACATTGAGATACCTGGTTTTTAAATTCTAGTAAATTCAAAACTCATATAAAATTCATGAAACTTGGCATGCTATCATGGAGCGGCATCACCATGCCGTGGTAAATTTTTGTCCCATTTGGGGCAGGTTTGGGCATAAGCATCTCACAAACCAGAGCTTCTCGCAAGAAGCCTGATGGTTTCGGTAGGGAATGTGCCACCTTTGGGGACGAAACGATATCCGTTGCCTCTTATTGCTTTCAAATTTTTTCTAGTGTCAACATAGAACAACATGAGTGTTGTCTTAAATTTTGGAATTTTTTGGGGTTCCTTTGGACATTTTTATACATTAACTGGGTTTTCTAGGCATTTTATGTGCATAATCCAAATTTGAACTACATGCACATGGTCCAGTGCATATAAATTGGTTGAAAAATCAAATCTGTGTCCTTGGGTGCATGCTTAGGTCCCATGCAAGAAACGGGAATGAATTTCAAACACCCTGCCACCGTCACTCGGCCGCAAACATTGAGATACCTGGTTTTTAAATTCTAGTAAATTCAAAACTCATATAAAATTCATGAAACTTGGCATGCTATCATGGAGCGGCATCACCATGCCGTGGTAAATTTTTGTCCCATTTGGGGCAGGTTTGGGCATAAGCATCTCACAAACCAGAGCTTCTCGCAACAAGCCTGATGGTTTCGGTAGGGAACGTGCCACCTTTGAGGACGAAATGATATCCGTTGCCTCTTATTGCTTTCAAAAAAATTTCTAGTGTCAACATAGAACAACAAGAGTGTTGTGTTAAATTTTGGATTTTTTCGTGGTTCGTTTGGACATTTTTATACATTAACTGGGTTTTCTAGGCATTTTATGTGCATAATTCAAATTTGAACTACTTGCACATGCTCCAGTGCATATAAATTGGTTGAAAAATCAAATCTGTGTCCTTGGGTGCATGCTTAGGTCCCATGCAAGAAATGGGAATGAATTTCAAACACCAGGGCACTGTTGATTGCCGGCAAAACGTTGAGATACTTTGTTTTTAAATTCTAGTAAATCCAAAACTCGTCTGAAATTCATGAAACTTGGCATGCTATCATGGAATGGCACCCGACATGCTGTGGTATTTTTCATGTCCATTTTGAGAGAAGGTGCACTCGAATAACAGCCAACAAAGGCATCTTGAAAAAATAGCTGCCACTTTAATATCTCAAACGTTTGTATAATTCAAATCATGTGCGTTCTGTTAACCATTCACGTGACGCCACGTGTCTTGGTTTTAATGGCAATAGGAGGTGCCGTGCGGACTAGGGGTGGGCATAAAAACCGACAAACCGAACACCGGACCGAAGCCGAAACCGAGAAAACCGAATTTTCGGTTTTTGTCAATAATATAGAAAAATTCGGTTTCTACTTGTACCAACCGAACTATGTTCGGTTTGTTCGGTTTCTAATTCGGTTAGCCGAAACAAAACCGAACACTGCACGTACGTGAGACAGAGAGCCAGAGACATTACGCAGACGCAAAAACTGGCGTGGAGTGACGGCACTGTCCATCTTTCCCGTATGCAGGCCTCCCACACTTCGGCCTCAATGTTGCTATTGGGCCAAGCCAGCCAGCCACTAGGCCATGTGCCACCAGCAAACTTGGACGTTGTAAAAAAAACAATCTGCTATCTTTATTTGACCATGGGCCGACCACGTGCATGCATGCTAGCCCGCATGTGAACTGCCAACGGGAGACACCATATTCGTTTAGTCCCACCTCGCCTGGCTGAGGAAATGAGATAAATTGTTTGGCTATATAAGAGTGCCGCTCACACATCAGATCGAAGCGATTTTTGTTCGGTGTAAACCGAGAAATCGAACTGAATATTCGGTTAACTGAACTTTCGGTTAGTGATTTTGACCAGCCATTTTTGGTTTTTGGTTTTGCTAACCGAATATAAGAAAAAACCGAATAGTAGAAACTGAAATTTCGGTTTATTCCGAACGCCCACCCCTAGTGCGGACAGCAGCTTGACAGAATGGGAGGCGTGCGAGCGGAGTCCGGTGTGCAGGCTGACCGAGAGGCGTGCAAGCTGTCCTCCAATGCGCAGGCTCACCGGGAAGCGTGCGAGTTGTATGCTGCGCAGGCTCACTGGGAAGCGAGCCCTTTGACTTTCATGGCCACCCGCCTTCCTCTCCATTAATGGGGCCCGAGCCGCTGTTTAATACGGGCGGCTTTACTGTTCTCCTCCCATTCCCCTCCCTCCCGCAGACCTCCGCCGTGGCGGAGAATGATCATCTGCCACTAGTCTTCAAGTTTGGTGAAGTCGACTCTGAGCTGGAGGAGATAGAAAATAAGGAGGAATGGGGCCTCATGGACATGGCCCTGAACGAGCTGGCCGCGGCGGTTGCTGCCCCCGCTCCCGTCCCATCTCCCACCCCCGTGCCCGTGCCAACGACCATGCCCGTAGCATTGACGGGCTGGTCGCCGAGCACTATCGCAGAGCTGGAAGCCATGGGCGTCAACGAGGTCTCCGCGGACCCGCGCGAGCTCGTGTACATGCCAGCGCCAGCGCCCGTGCCCGTGCGCGCTGATAACCCACAAGTATATGGGATCGCAACAGTTTTCGACGGTAGAGTATTCAACCCAAATTTATAGATTCGACACAAGGGGAGCCAGAGAATATTTGCAAGTATTAGCAGCTGAGTTGTCAATTCAACCACACCTGGAGATTAATTATCTGCAGCAAAGTGATCAGTAGCAAAGTAGTATGATAGTTTTGATAATAGTAGTAGCAGCAATGGTAACGGTAACAGTGATAGCAGTAGTTTTATAGCAAGTGCAACAGTAACAGTAGCATTAGTAACTTAGCAAGAACAATATAGGATAAATTCGTAGGCATTGGATCGGTAATTTGTTGGATGATATTCATCATGTGGCAGTCATAACCTAGGGCGATAAGGCACTAGCTCCAGTTCATAAATATAATGTAGGCATGTATTCCGTAAATAGTCATACGTGCTTATGGAAAGAACTTGCATGACATCTTTTGTCCTACCCTCCCGTGGCAGCGGGGTCCATATTGGAAACTAAGGGATATTAAGGCCTCCTTTTAATAGAGAACCGGAACAAAGCTTTAACACATGGTGAATACATGAACTCCTCAAACTATGGTCATCATCGGGAGTGGTCCCGACTATTGTCACTCCGGGGTTGCCGGATCATAACACGTAGTAGGTGTCTATAACTTGCAAGATCGGATCTAGAACATGGATATAATGATGATAACATAAACGGTCCAGATCTAAAATCATGGCACCCGGGCCCAAAGTGACAAGCATTAAACATGACTAAGTCATAGCAACATCAATCTCAGAACAAATGGATACTCGGGATCAAGCCATAACAAAACTAACTCGATTACATGATGAATCTCATCCAACTCCTCACCGACCAGCGAGCCTACGAAGGAATTACTCACTCCCGATGGGGAGCGTCATGGAATTGGTGATGGAGAAGGGTTGGTGATGACGAAGAACGAAGACCCCCCCTCTCCGGAGCCCCAAACGGACTCCAGATCCGGCCTCCCGATGAAGAACAGGAGGTGACGGCAGCTCCGTCTCGTGGATCGCGATAATTCTTTCTCCCTGATTTTTTTCTGGAAAAATAGTATTTTATAGCGTCGGTTTCAGGGTCTGCGGGGCCACCAGGTGGGGACAACCCACCTGGGCGCGCCTGGGAGGGCAGGCGCGCCCTGATGGGTTGTGCCCACCCAGGTGCCCCCTCCGGTGGCTCTTGGCTCCAGAAATTCTCTTTTATTTTATAAAAAATCCTCGCAAAGTTTCGTTCCATTCCGAGAACCTTTATTTCTGCACAAAACCAACACCATGGTAGTTCTGCTGAAAACATCGTCAGTCCGGGGTTAGTTTCATTCAAATCATGCAAATTAGAGTCCAAAACAAGAGGAAAAGCGTTAGGAAAAGTAGATATGTTGGAGACGTATCACGCGCCCCTCCACCCACAGCGGTGCCGGTCCCCGTGCATTTGGCTGCACCCGCCGCGCCCGTGCCCGTGCCTGTGGGCGCCCCTCCACCCACCATGGCGTCGGTCCCTGTGCGTTTAGTTGCACCCGCCGTGCCCGTGCGCGCGCCCCCCTCAACAACATGGGACGCCGCCGTCGACCACTACCTCTCAGCGCCGCCAGTTGCCGTCCTTCCGCTCTCCGCCCGTCGATCGCGCGACGACATGATGTTTGATTTACAAGTGAAGAACATTCTGTGCTGCCTTGAAGACTTCAACAATGGCGTCCCAGAGGACGACAACGACAACGACGGCGCGGCACGCCGCCGCCGGAGATAGTTTTTTTGGGTTTAATACTGTATCTTGAATTCTCGATCATATGAATATAAATTCACAGTGTGACTGAATGAAAGATATGGTTTGAACGAACTTGCGTTTTTCTCTCTTAATGTACAGACTTATCAAATGATTTTCTTTTGAAAAAAACATCAATGGTTTTTAAATATAAAACACTCATCGCAAACGTTTTAGTTAGAACACCCGTATGCAAACCGACAACTTCCCCAGGAAGCCAAGGGAAAATGTGCCGAGTAGGATTTCTGCAGCTCTTGATCGCAAACGTTTTAGTTAGAACACCCGTATGCAAAGTGAGAGCTATGGTCTTCCCCCTTAAGTCGAGGGAAAATTCGCAGCGTAGGATTTGTGCATCCCTTCAACGCAAACAGTTGTTTTGGATGACCCGTGTGCAATCACGTACAAACAATTTGGTAAGATTTGCATCTGTCATATTGGGTATGTTGCCGTTTGTCAAAAAGGAAAGATTGACATTTGTTGATCTAGTAACATTGCCATTTGTTAATCCTTGTAACACTGCAATTTGTCAAAATATGCAGCTAAAGATCACTAGCACTATCTAATTTTTGCAACTAAAATTCAGTAATTAAGCATAGATTTCATTCATAGATTAAGCAGTCGTTCTTTATACAAACAATTCAACTCAACAGCTGAACCGACCAAACGTTTCCCCAATTGTTGGCAACCACGTACTGAAATAGCTAGTTCAACTATATATACTAGCTAATTTTAAGTATGTTGTATAGTTCCACCACATCTATAGTCAGATGAACTGAACAAAATAGCCCCTAAATACTACTACTACGTACGAAGGGGCTTTGTACTACTTCCGGCAGCCTCTCCTCTGCCGAGCGCGCTCAGTAAGAGGCAGAGGAGGAGGAGCCTACCGACAAGCTAGACAACTGCAATACGGTGCCTGCCGCTGCTGCAGCTTCAGCTACGCTCACCTCGAACACCCTCTGCCGCTCCAGACAACCCCTCTCTAAGAGGTGGTTCTCCTCGTAGATCTGCTGATTCCTTGCCTCTGAGGCGGCGTGTGTCGCGGCGATGGCGGCGGTAAGGCTCTTTGCATGCTCGACGAGGCGCTCCTCCTCCTCCCGCAGGAACTCGGTGTAGCGCGCAAGGTCGCTGACGCACGTGCGGGCCTCCACCTCCGCCTCCCACCTTCAGGCGACAATGGAGGAGCGGGTGATGACCCCGGCGGTCGACGGTGGGCTGGCGGCCAAGGCGGCCGACGATGGGGTGGCGGCCACGACCACCACCTCCCGCCTTCGGGCCGTGGTGGCGGAGTGGGTGATGGCCGGCAGTGGGGTGGCAGCCACGACGGCTACCTCCCACCTTCGGGCCGCGGCGATGGAGCGGGCGATGGCCCTGGCTTTCGACGGTGGTGTGGCGGCAACGGCGGCCGGCAACAGCTGCCGACGGGCAGCGGCGGCGGAGCGTGTTCCGCACACACCCAACAGGGACGCCACACGCACTACATTACATCGGGGACTGCGCTGCCGCCGAAGTGTAGCCTCCCAGCTGGAGCCGTCCTCTGCTGACGGTGGAGTGGCTGAGCAACGATGACGGACCGGTGCCATTGGCGATTGTGGGAGAAGCAGATGAGATAAGCTACAGGGAGGGAGGGGAAAATGCGACGCAGGATTCGCTGGCCGTGAGGGTTTATATAGCAGGCCGGTAAGCATTGGGATTTTGGGGTATTTCACCTAGTCGGGCGGGAAGCTTGCGCGGGAACCTGCGAGGTTGCTCGGGAATGGGCTCACCGACGATTCATTGGCGCCACTTCGAGCCACCGTTTGGCCAAAAGAACGCCTCCGCGCGCCGCGCAAGCTTGTGCTGTAAGCCGTCTGTTGCAGCGGGGTGACAAGACGTGCGAGAGGAGGACGAAAGGCCACGTACACATACGGTTAATACAAACAAAACATTTGTGGTTTAATTACCTACTATACCCCTGTCCTGGTTTATAAGTACGATTTAACTAATAAAATACGAATGCATGTCGCCAAAGATTATATAGTTGGATTCTATTTGTACATAGTTTCCAATTATATAATTTTCATAACATGCATTAACATTTTGTTGGTTAAATTTAAGGGCAAAGTATGGCACGGAATATAAAAGGGGACTATAGACCAAGACAGAGGTAGTAGCACACGGTCGCTCTCTACGCCAATTGTCGGCCGGCTTGTAGGCGACCATTTCCTGCGTGTTCAACTGCTCTATGTGTGTGGTTGCTTGCGGTTGAGGCGGCCGTGGCGCGCTCTGCTCACATCCCGTCGCGCGTGCTCTGCTCTCGCGTCCCTCCGGGTGCTCTACCCTCGTCCCTCCATGTGCGGTCCAGTGTTTGGGGCCGACGCATGATCACACACATTCGTGTGCATGCGGTTGCGTCGGGCGCGACGCGACGATGCAGTTACCCGCTGCAAAAACTGCCATGCGGACGCGCCGAGAATCCAGGCCGCCTGACCCCCTTTTATTCCTGCGGCCATTTACCTTCATCGTCACACGAGACAATAAGCACACCCACAATGACACATACAGAGAGGACATCCAGTGGTTCCAATGGCGCTCCCCATGTCTCTAATGGCGCTCCCAGCGACCGACGACGACAACGGCGGGTAGTTCACCACGCATCACATCATGGACACCCATGTGAGGGGGAAGGCCCTCTCGGTGGTGTACACGAATGATCCGGTCTCGGTGGAGAGCTCCATCCAAACTATGGAGCAGTTCCTTACCGAGGATAAGTACCAAGTGGTCGGCTTCAACCTCGAGTACACCATCGGTCGTGCCGGGCACGATTAGAAGGTTGTCGTCGCCCAGTTGTGCGTGCGACATGACGTCCTCATCTACCACTACCACCTGGCCACAAGGCCTTGCGAGCATTTCTCCATGTTTATCAACAGCTCCGACTACAGTTTCGCTACGGCGGACATCACCAACGATCTAAAAGCGCTCAAGGTTTCGGGCTTGAAATGCCCGAATCTTGTCAACATCCAGCACCACTACAAGGTCTGGGGCAGCGACAACAACAAACTGAACTCCCTGGTTGACCTTGCCTCGGCCATCATCTACCCCTACTACATGAAGATGAAGAATGAGAGCAAGAAGGACAAGAACGTCTGGCATAGTGTGTGGCATGAGAGACTGGATGAACAACACATCTAGTACGTGGCCAAGGACGCGTAGACAAGCTACGAGATGTACAGGCGGATCATTGACATGAGGAAGTGTCTTCTTCCTGCCCCAGACGAGGGATCGAGCCAGAGAGCAGTGGCGGGAGCGTCACAAGAAGTAGATGACTAGACGATCGTTTCTCCTTCTTTAGAATGCATGCAACTGTTTATTGAGGTGTGTGCGAATGATCTGTATAGTCACTTATGTAATTGGATGCTTATTTCAGTCATATATATACATGTTATTCTTCTGTAGACAGAGCAAATCACACGGCTTATTAGCAACAATTGTCTGTGTTATTATTGGTCTTCGCAAACATTTCTGATTACGGACCTGTTTGCCGCGTATCACACACATATCGTTCAGTTGAACCGTTTGCATTGTGTTTCCTAATCACACACAGTTCATCTAGTGAACTGTATGCCGTATATCGCACACACCCTCATCTGGCTGCCCGTTTCTGTTGTTCTCCATCATGGCAAACAGTTCTTCTGGATTAACCGTTTGCCACTCATCGCACACGCAAATCTAATATGAACCGTGTTTGATGTCGCCGCCATCACAAACTTTTTGCACCTATTTTGACAGTTTTTGTACACCAACGTTTGCGATTATTTCATCTCACACAGTTTCGTCGAAGGGTCTCTGATTCGACTATCGTGTTTGGACCATCCTGCAGTAGTGACCCATCAAATTTCCTCAATATCTCTGCCCCCTCCCCCACCCCCTACCGGCAGCTCAAACCGCCGCCGCCGCAACCACAACTTCAACCATATCTACGTTCTGCCCGAGCATCGTCGATCCAGTCAGGTAACCCATCGATCTCTATCACAGCCCCGGCCTAATTGCTTAAATGGCGCCTGCGAAATATCCTCATGCCTCCAAATCCCCACGGCCCCTACCTCTAGAGCATCGCCGCGCAAGCCCAACCACATATCACGTGGAGGTCGAGGAGCTGATGGCGGTTGATGGCGCGATGGCTTCTGTGCATGTTAACCCGGAGGAACACCCCGCTTCCGCCGCCGCCGACTTGGTGAAGGCTCTGGCCCAGATGAAGTGCCGTGGTGACTACCTCTCAGGACTTGCCAGGTATGATCTGACCAGCTCAATCTTACCAATAGCACTTGCAATGGCTATGTTATGTACAGTTGATATATTAAGCATGTTCGTGCCTTGTTTATTTCAGTACTGCACATTGTGTGATGTTCAAGTATTAACTGTCCAGCTCAATTTCACCAATACCAGCAACAAACTTACAATACATGACTCAGGATATCACTAGAGATGCTGCCCATTTGCAATTTTTGGTGGATGCTAACCCTGTTGTACTTAACATGCCTGTCCATGTACTTACGCAGGGTCATAACGGGCAATGCTGTTGTTTGCCGTCGAGGTTAGCTGCATCCCATGTCTTACAGTATTTCACATCATTTGTGCAATTGCAGTTTAACTTCTAACATTTACTGGTTGCCTGTAGGTACACATGTCAGCGGCACTGATCCATGCTTCGACCCGAAGGAACAGCTTGCCTCCGCCGCCGCTGACTTTGGGCAGGCTCTGGGATGAAGTGCCCCAGCAACTACCTCTCAGGACTTACCAAGTATGAACTCACCAGTTCAATCTTACCAATACCAGTTGCAATTAATGGCTATGTCTTGTACGGTCGATGTATTAAGCATGTTGTAGTAAACATGCCTAACACGTTTTAGCTATTTTCCCTACCTTTTTATAGACAACTGGGCCATTCTCTACTCTGGCAGCACCTGCCTTGCGATGTTTAACTCTGCCAATTGCATTTTTATTAGTACCGATTTCAATGACTATTAAGCTTGTTGCAATTAATAGTTGTATCCAGTTTTAAACAGTTGTATTTCAATGGCTACAAATTACAAAACATGACTTAGGATGCTGTCAAGCCTGTTGCAATTAACAGTTGTATCCATTTTTAATCTGTCCCTTTGCTACCATTCTACTCTCCGAAATCAAGATATACTAGAGATGCTGCCCATTTGCTATTTTTAGTGGATGCTAACCCTGTTGTACTTAACATGCCTTTCCATGTACTTACGCAGGGCTATAACGAGTGATGTTGTTGTTTGGCATCGAGGTTAGCTGCATCCCATGTCTTACAGTATTTTACATCTTTTGTGCAATTGCAATTTGGCTTCTAACACTTACTTGCTTCTTGTAGGTACACCTGTCGGCGGCACTGATCCACTCTTCGACCTGGAGGAACACCTCGCCTCCATTGCGGCCAACTTGGGGCAGGCTCTTGTCCATATGAAGTGCCCTAGCCACTACCCCTCAGGACTTACCAAGTATGAACTCACCAGTTGAATCTTACCAATACCAGTTGCAATGGCCATGTTTTGTACGATTCATGTATTAAGCATGTTGTAGTAAACATTCCTAGCCCGTCTTATCTATTTTCCCTTTTAATAGACAATAGGGCCATTCTCTACTCTAGTAGTACCTGCCTTGCGATGTTTAACTCTGACAATTTCATTTCTATCAGTACCAGTTTCAATGGCTATACTAGGTTGTCTGTTGCAGTAAACAATTCTATCCATTTTTTAATCCATCCATTTGCTACCGTGCTACTCTTTGCAATGAAGATATCACTACAGATGCTGCCGTTTTATTACCATTTGCTATTTTTAGTGGATGTTAACCCTGTTGTAGTTAGCATTGGCTTTCCATGTGCTTACACAGGGCTACAATGGGCGATGCTGTTGTTTTCTGTCGAGGTTAGCTGCATCCCATGTCTTATACACCATCTGTTCCTAAATATAGGTATTTTTAGAGATTCTAATAGAGATCACATACAGACCAAAATGAGTGAATCTAGATTATAATCTAAACTATATCTATAATTCTATATACATCTGTATGTAGTTCATATTGAAATCTCTAAAAATACTTGTACTTAGGAACGTAGGTAGTTTTATTTTACATCATTTGTGCAATCTCAGTTTAGCTTCCAACATTTACTAGTTGCTTGTAGGTACATATATGAGCAATACTGATCCAAGCTTCGATCCCTTTTGCGTATGGGGCAATGAGATATTCATGAACAAGCGTCAAGTGAGGAAACTAAGAAGGATTGTTAGGCGAAAGAAATGGGTAATGGGAATTAAGCTCTTTATTTACACTTTGTCCAAGACAACAGTGAACTTTAGGATGGTAAGTAATGTGTTGCCTTTTCCCCTGCCCACAACAAGTTACTCTATTGGACCTCAGTATCTGAAGTTTTTCTCTTTTCAGTGGTTTCTGAAGCTATTTACTGATGATTACCTTGCAAACTACATGACCGGAGTGGAGTCTACTAAGGTTAAAGTATATAATTCATGCTACCATGATAATGCTCTAGAAGTCTTCCTGAAGGCGGTGAAGGATGGGCGGGAGATCATCACAAGGGGTTGGACAAAAGTTGTTCGTGCCTATGGCATGAAAGAGGGCACATTATGGGCATTTCGCTTCTTCAACACCATCGACAACCAAAATGATTTACACTTGTCTCTTCACCTTTACCGCCTCTAAATATTGTGGTTCATCATAATTAATTGTTGTCTAATCCATTAATTACTGAACATATTGTACTGATAATTTTATTTATGGATTCGTTGTTGAACCATTGTGTTGAGAATTTGAATTCCACGTTTCATATTTCAAAATTTCCAGTTTGAATAATAAATTACAGGGAAAAATAAAATTATACAGAAGTGAATAAAATAATGTGCACACAATTAGAAAGAAAACAGTGTGTGCGATGAAAAATAGAGAACTGACGGTTCTTTGACGTGAAACGTTTGCGATGCCCGACAGACGCACACATGGTTTCGTCTCATATGCCTGTGCAATTGATGGTAATACGGCAAACATTTCAAACCTGTGTGCGTGTGTGATAGGAATAACTATCGCACACAGTTATGAAAATGGACGCGTTGGCGTTAGTAGAGACACTGCACACATTTTAGATTCTTGAACTGTGTGCGATAACGTACCTATCACAAACATATCGGTAGATTAAATGTTGGTGTCCACCTTTTTCACACGACTATAGCGGCGTAATCGTTTGGGATGTCTCTCGGATCAGAAACGTAACGTCGAGACGTAACATGTGGGACTGGGGCGACTTCTCATACGTTTATTCTATGGCGATCATCAGTAGCCGCTCGCCTATCCCCGACGGTTTCTGGGTCGTGTGGAAGGACCCCCCTACCGCAGTCACTCACTTGGCGACGGTTCAGAATGCCTTCGCGGAAAGGGGTTAAAAACCGTTTGTATAGCACGTTACAGTACCAGTGTCATGATGAATATGTTAGAAATAATATTGAAAGTGGGTTCGGAAGAGTTTCAACTCTAGGTAAAAATAATCCCACATATTTGGAGAGTGTTATGTCTTACGAATTTTTTGATAAAAGTGGGCATGGAGAGGTCATGATTTTATTTGATGATAATCCCACTATCTTGGAAGATTATAAGACTTTTATGCATGTGGATCATGAAAAGAAAATTTTATCTGATTGCCATATTGTTGAATTTTATTATGATCTTACGTGTAATTATTATGAGAGAGGAAAATATGGTTATAGAAAATTTCATGTTACTAATTTACCAGTCGTTATGTTGAGATCGTCAATGTTTTATTCTTCTACCTTGCATATGCTAGAAATTTCTTGTCTTGATAATTTGTTTGCTTATAAAATGCCTATGCATAGGAAGTATGTTAGACTTAAATGTGTTTGTCATATGTTTCATGATGCTCTCTCTGTGTTTCAATTATTATCTTCCGTGTGAGCATCGTTGAAATCTTAAGCCTATCTTAATGGCTATAAAGAAAGAGCTTGTTGAGAGGTAATCCAATGAATAAGTTTATTTTTACCTTTTTCTTTCTATTCTTGAGTGTGTGCACACTTATTCTACTGTTATGATTGTGTTTTTTATGTTTTAATTAGTGTTTGTGCCAAGTAAAGCCTTTGGGATCATGTTGGGTGATAGTTGACTTGATGTTGAAAAACAGAAACTTTGTGCGCCAGTAACAGAATTGTTTAAAATCACAGAAACGTGATAAAATTCTGAATTTTTTACACAAGATTGATATACAAATTGCCCATGTTTTTCTAATTTTTCAGAATTTTTGGAGTTACAGAAGTATTTGACGTTTCCAGATTGCTACAGATTGTTCTGTTTTTGATAGATTCTGTTTTCTCTGCGCTGTGTGCTTATTTTGATGAATCTATGGACTTTATTGGGGGGTATAATCCATAGTAAAGTTGAAATACAGTAGATATAATGAAGAAATAAAATAGTAATGGGTTTGCAACAGTACTTAGAGTAGTGATTTGCTTTCTTATACTAACGGATCTCACGCAGGTTTTGTTAAGTTTTGTGTGATTGAAGTTTTCAAGTTTTGGGTGAGATCACGATGGATGAAGGAATAAGGAGTAAGAAGAGCCTAAGATTGGGGATGCTACCGCACCCAAGGTAATATTCAAGGATGAACAAGCAACTAAGCTTGGGGATGCCCCGACTCGCATCCCCTCTTTCTTCTAACGACCATCGGTATTTTACTTGAAGCTATATTTTTATTCGTCACATATCATGAGTTTTGCTTGGAGCGTCTTGTATTATATGAGTCTTTGCTTGTTTTGCTTTTTAGTTTGTCACAAGTATCCTTGCTGGACACACCTATTTGAGAGAGGCAAAATTATGCTATGATTTGTTAGAATTGCTCTTTATGCTCCACTTAAACTTTTCGAGCTATGGAATTGCTCTAGTGCTTCACTTATATCTTTTTGAGCATGGTGTGCTTTAATATTTTTGAAGAAATGCTCTCATGCTTCACTTAGATTTATTTGAGAGTCAGTAAATTTTTGAAGAAATTCTCTCATGTTTCACTTATATTATTTTGAGAGACGGAAAATTTTATGCTCATGTCCTTCACTTAAATTTGTTTGAGCTTATCTAAAGCAATTGCAACATATGAAATTAGTCCCAAAGTGATAGATATTCAAGGGTGATATAATAAAACCTTTCATGAAGATCATTGGACAAAATAAACTTGATTGTTCATGATAGTGATATGTGAGTCATGTTGATGAGTAATTATGCTTTAGTAAGAATATTGGTGTTAAAGTTTGTGATTCCCTATGAAAGCATGAAAGTCAATAGTTATGCAATGAAATTACATCCTACTTGTGGCGCATTATTCGGTGTTAGTTATGCTTAATTCTCACTTATGTGATTTTTCGTTTCTTGGTTGGTTGCTTCTCAATCTTTTTGCTAGCCACCATTTGTACTAAGTAGGAATACTACTTGTGCATCCAAAAACATTTAACCCAGTTTTTCCATATGAGTCCACCATACCTACCTATATGCGGTATTTCCGTGCCGTTCTAAGCAAATTTGTATGTGCCATCTCTAATTTCAAAATAAATTACCCTTTTGTGTGCTCGTACCGCTCATGAAGCGACAGGGGTGGCCAATATTTTCCATGCTAGATGTGTTATCCTCAAGATGAGTGTTTATTCACTTGTCATTGCACGAGAGTATGGCAAAGGTATTAGGGATGCCAAGTCCTGAAATGAAAAATAAATTTACTTTATGTTGTCAAATAATAAATTCCTTGGAAAGTGTTGTATGGACGACACGCGTGGATACATCTAGCCGTGGAATGTGAAAGAATGGTGGAAAAAGGAATAAACTTTATTTTCTTTTTGGGAACTGCCTATGCTATATCTAGCATGGAAAGTGTTGGGAATTACTTGGTCGTTTTCGTTGACGGGAAAAGTATGCCTCTCAAAATGTTTTATCTCTTAATTTTTGCTCTGAGCTCTGGCACCTCTACAAATCCCTACTTCCCTCTGTGAAGGGCCTTTCTATTTACTTTATGCAATTTTTATTTTGTTTAAGTGTCCATATTCTCTTGTCGGAGTAATGGGCCACGGGTAGCCTAACCTGAGTCCATGAACCTTTCAAGACATCAGGGCTGGCCGCGCCCCTCAAGACATCAAGATGAAGCGCCGCCTTCTGGAGGCCGGCTGGCCAGAAGGCGGCTAAGCTCCGGAAGGCGGCGCCAAGACAGGCCGACTCCCTTCAGGTGGCCTCCAGAGAGGCCGGCTTCTAGCAGGCGGCCCACAGCACCCTCAGAGTCTGCGCCTCCATTAAGAAGACAAGACAGGGTGAGGCTACAGTGCAGCCCATCACCCCTGTATCCGGGGCCGGGCATGGCCACAGTGCTCCGTACAGGCGGAGATCTCCGCCCGGCGCGGCACTGTTGCCACTCCGCCCCTGACGTCACCGCTGGCAGGCGGAGCCCTGTTCCCACGACGGCCTGTCGGTATGGCCCACAGGCGGCGGGCCCTACCAGGCAGCGAGAGCCTGGAAGACGGCGGAAGCCACACTAAGCGGACTTGAGGGAGGCCGGCTTCCAGCAGGCGGCCTGTTCCTCCCTCGGGGCCCGTGCACCATTAACCAGATAAGACGCGGTGTGGCTACAGTGATCTCCCACCAGGCAGCGGGACTGTAGCCACGCTCCCCTGACCAAGCCTGCGTCATTAGCATCACGGCTACAGTAATCGGCAGCCGACCAAACCCGCAAGCGCCGGGAGCGGCCTGTCGGCTCTGTACCAGACCAGTCGGCGGGGCCCACCAGGCGGCGGGCCCCAGCAGCCGGCGGAGAAGCCGGCGACCAGAGACACTGACAGCCGGGTCCTACACCCAGCCAGATTACCAATGTACCCCTGGGGGGTAGGCCTATATAAACCCCCCATGGCACCCATGCAAAGGGTTCCCAACCTGTTAGAACTAAACTCGTACCCAGAGGAGGGAGAGAGCGTGCCTGCTTTCTTCCACCTCTAGCATACAACTCGAGGAGCACCATTGTACTCACTAGTGCCTTAGTGATCATGCGGAGACCTCGCAGAGCAGGACTAGGGGTGTTATCTCCTAGGAGAGCCCCAAACCTGGGTAAAGTGCGCCGGCGTTCGTGTCTACGCCTCATCCCGCTTCCAGGCACCGACGACGTTCTACTCGCTCCCACCATGATAAGCCATCCATTGGCATATGTCACACCCAACCCCCGACATTTGGAACCCACCGTGGGGCGAGGTGCACCGTCTCCCGGAGACCTGTTCTGGACGGGAAGCTTGTTCCTTCCTAGCGAGCGCAGTCAGCCCGGCACGCCAGACGGCGTCTGCGCCGATGCGGTGCACGGCGCGGAAGTCGCCTGTGCGGCGAGCTGCCTCGTCGATCTTGTAGGCGAGATCTGCCTCTCCGACGAGCCCGCATTCGACGCGGGCACAGAAGGCCCCGAGAGCCGCCTCGTCAGCCTCGATCCGCTCCACGTTGCCAGCGAGCCTGCTGCAGACTTGGAGTCGGTTGGCTCCACCGACCCGATGCTTGTCGACTCCGACATGGTGTCGCTTGACGCATTCCCCACCAACGTGGTGGTCTACGACGAATCGCTTCCTCGCGCGGACAGCGGCGGCAGCGCCTTCACGGAGGTGCTCGTCATCAGCCATGGTGAGCACTCTGGCGGAGGTGGCCAGGATCCGTTGCAGGCGGCGATGCAAGACCTGACAGCGCCCATCCCGGAAGACGCCGACGCCGAGACGCTGGAGGCACGCTGCATCCAGCTCGTCGAGAGCGCCAACCGGCTGGCCAGCATGAGACGCCTTTCGGAGGCCTACCAGCGTGAGATGGACCGAGCCATCGGCGGCACGCCGGCTCCTGGTGGGCCTAGCCGCATTGGCTTGATCCGGCAGCGTGGCACGACCATTGCCACGATGTTCGGGACAGATCGTCCCGTCGACGCCACACCCGCAGAGAACATACGAGCTGCCCAGGTGGCAGCAGACGAGCTAGACAAGCTCGAGGGCGACGAGCGTCGCCACATGACAGAGCGCGTCCAGCAACTCCTTGACGCGGCTGCTGAGCAGCAAGATGCCGGGTGCCGCACTGAAGCGCCCAACCGGCAAAACGACGACCCGCCTCCCCGCCGAGACCAAGGCGCGACATCCCGGACGACGACTGGTGGTGTCCGTGGTGGGAGAGACAAGGAGCCGGCTGCCAGCCGCAGCCAGACTCGCATCACCATCGAGCGCGACCAAGACGGCCGCCCAAGAGCAGTGGAACGATGGGACGACTATCCGCCTCCTCCTCCCACTCGCAGGGAGATTTGCGTCTCCCCGCCGCCTGTTAATCACCCGACACTCGGCGACCACCTTGGCCACCGAGAAGGAGTCAGAGAGAATGATGCCCGCCATCGGATCGACCGCCTCAACCGATCCCTGGCGCTAGAAGAAGAAGATGAACTGGGTCCGCCCTGTTTTGGCCCCCGCATTTGAGATGAGCCCTTCCCCAGAGGGTTCACGCTCCCAAGAGATACGCCCAAGTACACCGGCTCCGTGAAGCCGGAAGATTGGCTGGTCGACTACTCCACAGCCGTCAGCATCGCGAACGGCAACAAGCGTGTTGCCGTGAAGTACGTTTCGCTCATGCTCCAGGGCATAGCCCGGACATGGCTGAATAGCCTAAAGCCCTGCAACATCAACAGCTGGATTGATTTCACCGAAGCCTTCATCCGCAACTTCACCAGCACGTACAAGCGGCCGCCCAAGCCTCGCCAGCTCTCCTTGTGCGTCCAAGGCCCCAACGAGTCGACTCGCGACTACCTCACGCGCTGGGCTGAGCTACGCAACTCCTGCGAGGGCGTGCACGAGGTGCATGCCTTCAAGTACTTTACTGCCGGGTGTCGAGAAGGCACCCTCCTCAAGCACCGGCTTCTCTGCGACGAGCCGGAGACCCTCGACGAGCTACTGATCATAGCGGACAAGTACGCCACAGCCGACTCCTCCATGAAGGCGGAGATCCAAGTTGATGCATCTGGCAAAGTGGCTCCTCAAGCTCCTCGGACCCCGGCTGGTGACACCGGTCGGCGTCAGCAACAGAATGACCATAAGCGCAAGGCCACACAGCCGGCTTCCATAGGCTGGCAGGTGGCGACAGTTGAAGACCAGCAGTCGGAAGGGCAACCTCCTCCCAAACGCCAGAAGGGCGGGAAGCCTAACTGGTTGCCTGCCTTCTCATACGAGCAGACTCTTGATGCACCCTGCAAGTTCCACAGCGGCGCGAAGCCGTCCAATCACACCACTCGGAAGTGCCACTGGCTCACCAGGATCGCCAAGGGCGACGGACTCCTGCATCCTCTGCCTGCCGGCCCGCCACCGCCTCCTCCCCAGCAGCTGGTGGCTCGGCCTGTCGGTGCAATACAAGATGAATACCCTGAAGAACATGGAGCTTATGTTGTGTTCACCAGCGTGGCCGAGGACAGGCACAACAGACGGCATCGACAACAAGAAGTGAATGCAGTAGCATCAGAGACCCCCGAGTTCATGCATTGGTCTGAGAAGCCTATCAGTTGGAGCAGAGCTGACCACCCGGAGGTGATGCCCTCTCCTGGTTCTTATGCTTTGGTCTTGGATGCCACCTTTGCAACAGAGAGGCGGGCAACTCGCTTCTCCCGAGTCCTGATAGATGGCGGCAGCAGCATCAACATCCTGTACCGAGATACTATGGAGAAGTTAGGAATCAAACAGAGGCAGCTTCAGCCCAGTCGGACTGTATTCCATGGCATAGTTCCTGGCCTTTCCTGCTCCCCAATCGGCAAGACCCAGATAGATGTCCTCTTCGGAGACAAAAATCACTTTCACCGAGAGCCAGTATGGTTTGAAGTGGTGGACCTTAAGAGCCCCTATCATGCGCTGCTTGGCCGGCCTGCTCTGGCCAAGTTCATGGCAGTCCCCCACTATGCTTACCGCAAAATGAAGATGCCGAGCTCCAAGGGAATCCTGACCATAGCAGGGGACTACAAGAAGTCGTCCGCCTGTGCAGCAGACAGCAGCCGGCTAGCCGAGTCCCTCGTGATTGCAGTAGAGAAGCGGCTCCTTGACCGGGTTGTGGCAATGGCAGGCAAGCAGCCGGAAATGTCACCCAACCCCAAGGAGTCGGAAGCCGAGGGCTCGTTCAAGCCGGCCAAAGAAACAAAGAAGATACCTTTGGACCCGGAGCTCCTGGAGAGGCACGCTGTCATAGGTGCAAACCTCGACAACAAATAGGAAAGCGAGCTCGTCGATTTCCTCCATGAGAATCGGGACATCTTTGCATGGTCTCCCAAGGACATGCCGGGTGTTCCGACGGATTTCGCCGAGCACAAGCTACATGTCCGACCTGATGCCAAGCCAGTCAGGCAGCCCTTGCGCCGCCTGTCAGAAGAAAAGAGAGGAGTTGTTGGAGAAGAGATAGCCCAGCTTCTAGCAGCTGGCTTCATCATGGAGGTGCTCTTTCCAGAATGGTTAGCCAACCCAGTCCTTGTGCTGAAGAAGAATAAGCAGTGGCGCATGTGTATTGATTATACCAGCCTCAACAAAGCCTGCTCCAAAGACCCATTTGCTTTGCCAAGAATCGACCAAGTAATTGACTCCACAGCCGGATGCGAACTGTTTAGTTTTTTGGATGCATACTCAGGGTATCATCAGATCAAGCTAAACCCGGTCGACAGGCTGAAGACCGCCTTCACCATGCCATTCGGAGCCTTCTGCTACTTGACCATGACGTTTGGCTTGAGAAATGCCGGCGCCACGTTTCAGCGTTGCATGCAGAAGTGCCTCCTCAAGCAACTCGGCAGGAACGCCCACGTCTATGTGGACGATGTTGTGGTGAAGACGGAGAAGCGTGGAACGCTGCTAGAAGACCTCAGGGAGACCTTTGAAAACTTGCGCCGATTTCAAATCAAGCTCAACCCGGAGAAATGCGTCTTTGGAGTGCCAGCCGGCCAGCTTCTTGGCTTTCTAGTCTCAGAGCGCGGCATAGAGTGCAACCCCATGAAGATCAAGGCCATCGAGAGGATGGAAGTGCCCACCCGACTGCTGGACGTGCAAAAATTCACCGGCTGTTTGGCATCCATCAGCCATTTCATCAGTCGGCTGGGCGAGAAGGCTCTTCCCCTGTACCAGCTCATGAAGAAGACCACTTTTTTCGAGTGGAACGACAAAGCGGATGAAGCTTTTCTCCAGCTCAAGAAGATGCTGACCACTCCGCCCGTCCTGGCGGCTCCGACTCCTAAGGAGCCCATGCTCCTCTACATCGCTGCCACTAGCCGGGTGGTCAGCACAGTCATAGTTGTGGAGCGCAAAGAAGAAGGCAAAGCACTACCAGTCCAGAGGTCGGTGTATTACCCGAGTGAAGTGTTGTCCGCCTCCAAGCAGAACTACCCCCACTATCAGAAGATGTGCTACGGCGTGCACTTTGCCGCCAAGAAGCTGAAGCCATACTTTCAAGAGCACCCAATCACTGTGGTTTGTACTGCTCCACTTGCCGAGATCATTGGAAGCCGAGATGCTTCAGGCCGAGTGGCCAAGTGGACCATAGATTTGGCCCCCTACACCATCTACTACCAGCCCCGCACCGCCATCAAGTCACAAGCACTGGCTGACTTCCTCATCGACTGGGCCGAGACCCAGTACCTGCCGCCAGCGCCCGACTCCACTCATTGGCGGATGCACTTTGACGGTTCCAAAATGCGCACCGGTTTGGGAGCCGGCATCGTCCTCACCTCTCCCAAAGGCGACAAGCTCAGATATGTGCTGCAAATCCACTTTGCCGCCTCCAACAACGTGGCTGAATACGAAGCACTCATTCACGGGCTCCGGCTTGCCAAGGAACTCGGCATTCGCCGGATCCTGTGCTATGGTGACTCCGACTTGGTGGTCCAGCAGTCGGCCGGCGACTGGGACGCCAAGGATGCAAATATGGCCAGCTACCGCTTCCTCGTCCAGCAGCTCAGTGGATACTTTGAAGGGTGCGAGTTCCTCCATGTGCCAAGAAATGACAATGAGCAAGCCGATGCTTTGGCACGGATTGGCTCTACCCGGCAAGCAATACCAGCCGGCGTCGCCCTGCAACGCCTCCTCAAGCCGTCTGTCAAGCCGTCTGTCAAGCCGTCACCAGAATCAGACTCCATCTTCGTGCCGGCTCCTCCAGAAGCAGTCGGATCTGACTTGAGGACCCAAGCAGCCGGCGCAGGAACCTCGGCAGGCGGCTCGGGGACTGCATCAGTCACACCCGGCCTGGGGACTTCAGAACCCGGCCCGGGGACTGCAGCAGTCGGCCCGGGGACTTCATCGACTCAGCAAGCTGCAGCCGACTCCAACCCTCCGCCTCCCGGCTCAACCGCCCTCATGCAAGTAGCAGTCCTAGCAGTCGAAGAAATTGCAGCACCTTCCTGGGCCCAGCCCATCCTCAACTTTCTGGTGAACAAAGAGCTGCCGACTGACGAGATCTCGGGCCGGCAAGTGCAACGCCGGGTAGCAGCGTACACCATTGTCAACAGAGAACTTGTGAGGCGCAGCGTCACTGGTGTTTACCAGCATTGCGTGGAGCCGGAGCAAGGCCAAGCAATCCTCAAAGACATCCATCAAGGCGAGTGTGGTCACCACGCGGCTTCAAGAGCACTCGTGGCCAAAGCTTTCCGCCATGGTTTTTTCTGGCCGACTGCTCTAGAAGACGCCAAAGACTTGGTCCAGAAATGCAAAGGGTGCCAGAAGTTCCGCTCCAAGCCACATCAGCCGGCTTCTACACTCAATACTATCCCCATTGCCTGGCCCTTCGCTGTCTCGGGGCTGGATATGGTGGGACCATTCAAAACAGCCCGCGGTGGCATGACTCATCTGCTTGTCGCGATGGACAAGTTCACCGAGTGGATAGAAGCAAAACCAATCAAGAAGTTAAATGGTCCAACTGCTGTGACTTTCATCTCCGACATCACCATCCGGTATGGCATACCACACAACATCATCACCGACAACGACACAAACTTTGCCAAAGGCGCCTTGGCCCGTTTCTGCGCGACGCAGGGCATCCGACTGGACTTAGCGTCCGTTGCCCATCCGCAGTCAAACGGCCTCATTTTGTCCGGCATCAAGCTCAGACTAGTCGAGCCTCTGGAGCGGTCAGCCGGCTGTTGGCTCGATGAGCTTCCGGCCGTCCTCTGGAGTCTACGCACAACTCCGAACAAATAAACCGGCTTCACGCCTTTCTTCCTCGTCTACGGTGCCGAAGCCGTCATCCCGACGGACATAGAATTCGACTCCCCTCGAGTCACCATGTACACCGAAGAGGAGGAAAAGGAAGCACGAGAAGACGACGTCGATCTGCTGGAAGAGGGCCGGCTGTTGGCACTCAGCCGGTCCACCATCTACCAGCAGAGCCTGCGCCGATACTACAATAGGAAGGTCAAGCAAAGATCCTTCCAAGAGGGAGACCTTGTGCTCTGGCTGATCCAGCGAACAGCCGGCCAGCACAAGCTCTCGGCACCTGGGGAAGGCCCCTTCATCATCAGCAAGGTGTTGGGCAATGACTCCTACTACCTGATCAATGCTCAGAAGCCTCGAGCATGCAAAAGAGACGACTCCTGCAAGGAGACGGAGCGACCATGGAATGCAAACCTCCTCCGAAGGTTTTACAGTTGATGCAGTATGTACCACGCCAACTTTTGTATTAAGTACGAAGACTCCAGGTCCCCCGAGAAGAGCTCGGGGACTGCCCTCTTTTATCTATATGATAAGTATTACGCCCATGAATGTGTTATTCCATTAGTTCGCCTGGCACCAGGTTCGACCAGTCGACCCGGGGACTCGCCGCCTTGCACTATGTAATGCTTCCTGCAGCTGGACAAGTAATGCGTTGGCACTTAAGCCCTCTCCTGCCAGAAGCCGCAACTCGCAGAACGACTAACTGGCGGGCAGGAGTTAGGGCAGAAAGGTTGTCCGCATGAAAAATGGCTAAGGACCCAAAGCATGCACATAGTTCAAGCCGGCTTCCCGCGTCGCCGACTGGCTGCTGAGCAGCTGGCCGGCCGGCTTCTGCTTAACTTGCTAGAAAACTCGCTAAGTACTTGCCTTCCCAAAAGTGGCTAAGTACTTGACCCAGCCACAGTCCGCAGAGCGGCTGTTCGCCTGGCAAGACGGCAACTGATGGAAGGCGGCAAAGGAAAAAGGCCAAAGAGCAGAAAGCAAGGGAAGATAGAACTCGACAAAAATATTTACATATCAAAAGGCCCTTGGCCAACATTCAACTGAAGTTTGAGATACACCCCGCGGGTGGAATTGTGCAAAGTTAACAAAGTTTATCGAGACTGATAAGCAGGTAAAAACAAAAGGTAAATTGGCAGCCTAGGGAGCAGCAGACAGGTTCGGCGGAACGGTGGAGTCGGTGGTGCCGGTTGGTGGAGCGGGCCAGCTGGTCGGTATCCGCCTGGTCGCCTTCAGCAACAGCCGGCTCGCTCGGGCGTGGCTTGTTGTTGGAGGCGCGGTCGAGCTGAGGCTGGCCGTCCGCTCCAACCTCTGGCTCCTCCTCTTCACTTTCCTCGTCCTCCCCGCCTTCTCCCTCGTCGTTGGAGTTGATCACTTCGGCCAAGTCCTCGCCATCCTCTGGGTTCAGCCCGAACCACTCCTGCGGCGCCTCAGTGTCGTTCTCAGCCAGCTCAGGAACGAAGATGCTGGTGTTGATGTACTCGGCGATCGCCGCAGCCCGCTGGACAAGTTCACGCTCCACCGCCACCAGCTCCTCTTGGGCTTCCAGTCGAAGCGTGGCCAACTGGGCTAGATTTAGCCCAGGGTACCACGCTTTGACGAACTCCAAGGCCCGGCGTGCTCCAGCCCGGGCCGAGGAACCCTTCCAGGTCTCAAGACGGCCGGCTGCCACCTCCAGCCAGTCGGCAGTCCGACTGGGTGTACGTGGAGCCGGCACGTCTGGCCACAGGGCGGCGTTCGCCTGGGCGCTGACACGCTGAAGATGGCGCAGCATCCGATGAGCCGAACGAAGATGGGCTGGATGCTGAGAAGCTGTTCGCTAAGGGTCCGAGGGGCGTCGGCAGCGATTTCCGCACCTTCCGCCCTCCGCCCTTCGCGATCGGCCTCGATGGCCTGATTGGCAGCGCTGGAGTGACCGGGGAAGAAGTCTGCTCAAACAGAAAGCAAAAAATCCAAAATTAGAGACAAGAAGCCGGCTTGATCAGAAGCCGGCGGCTCGAAGAAAGAGTAAAGAAGGAAGCTTACCGTCAACCATGTCTTCAATCTCGCCAAAGCCGGCAGTCAGCGACGCCTCCTTGTCGGTCCAGGCAGAGCGTTCAGTCTCGAACTCAGCAAGGAGAGCGGCCTCCTTTTCCTCTGCCTCCTTCTGGGCTTTCTTGAGAAGCTCCGCCTGCTCCGCCAGTTGCGTGGTCAGCCGGTCGTGCTCCTTGGCCAGCTTGCTGCAGTCTGCCTCCTTGGCACGCAACACGGTGTTGGCTTCACCTAGCTGCTGCTGCAGGGTGGCGTTGGCCTCTGCAAAAAGAGAGAAAGAAAAAGGCGTCACCGGCCAATAGGGAAGAAGAACAGCTGCCGGGAAGATCCGGCCCGACTGCTCAGCAGTCGGCCTGAATCTCGGGGACTACAGCCCGCGTGTGCGCCAGCGCGCCCCCGCAGAGAAAGAAGTTATCAGTGTCAACAAAGAAGAAGAACAGTTGCCGAGAAGATCCGGCCCGACTGCTCAGCAGTCGGCCCGAATCTCGGGGACTACAGCCCGCGGGTGCACCAGCGCGCCCCCGCAGAGAAAGAAAACAAAGACTTACTCCGGCTTTCCGACAAGTCGACGGTTCGTTGATTCAGCTCCTGGACTTTGGAGTTGAAGGCGGCCGCACGGAGGTTATGATAATCCTGCAGTGAAGATATCAGACAATGTTAGTACTCGGAGCTTGCCAATTAAAGTTCCGAGCTGCCTGCTCGGCAGCTGGCCCGAAACTCGGGGACTACACCTAGTGGGTGCGCTGGCGCGCCCCCATAGAGAAATACAAGAATTAAAGATGAAGAAGCATACCCGGACGGCGGCTCGTGACTCTAGGAACACTTGGTTGCACCGCTTCAGGGCATCGGCCTTGGCCCGGAGTTTGCCTTGGACGTCCAGGATCGCCTGATTCAAAGGGCCCGTCCCGCCTCCCCGCACCTAGTCAGCGGGCGCGGCGCTGGTCGCCTCGGCGTCCGGGATCGAAGAGCTCGCGGCTGCGGCCTCCAGCGGGCGTGGCGCCGAAGTCGCCTTTGCAAACCGGCGGCATGAAGGTGTGCGGACCTCGGGAGTCAGGCCCGTCACCATCTCGTCTCCGGCTGGCGGCACCAGCGGGTCTGCCGGCTGCTCGTCTCGCGCCCCTCCAGATGGTGGTGGCGGAGGCACGGCCACGTTCGGCATGACGACATCGCCGCCGTCCCTCTCCATAATCGGGTAATCGTCGCCGGCTCTTCCAGTCGGCGCCACGAACTCTGGCGGCGGGCGCGGAGTTTAAGGGGACGACGAATAACACCGACTGACGGCGCGTGGTTTCTTCAGCCTACTCCTTCACCTTGGTAGCGGCCTCGGCCTCCACCAGCTTCTTCAATGCGGCGGCCTCCGCCTTCTCCAGGCAAGCGGCTTCCTGCTCCTTGAGCACCCCCCGCGCATTTCGCTCCCGCGCTTCCAGGAGGTCGGCGGCCGGATCGATTCGCCGGGTGGTGGTGGAGGTCTCCGCCGACCCAACGATGGAGGTGGCGGCCGACTTCTCAAGAGAGAGCGGGGCCCTAGATCAAGAAAGACGAAGAGGGGAAGCTCAGAAAGAATCAACAAGAAAGAAAAGCACAAGGAAAAGATACTTATGCCGACACCATGGGAGGCGCCTTCGGGAGCTTCTTAAATTTGTTCGCCTTCGCGGCGGCCTCCTTCCGCCTTGTCGCGGCGGTCGGGTTCTTGGCCTTCTTCGGCGCGCTACCGAACAAGGCGGCGCCCTGTTTACGCTTTCGCGTGCCGCCTCGAGCAGTCGGTTCGGCGGAGGGGCCCGCGTCCACCCTACCGGCGCCTCGTGCAGGGCGCGGCTCGTCTTCCTCATCGTCATCTTCAGGCCAAGTCTCGATACCGCCTTCTTCGGAGCCGCCGGCTCCATAGACGCCGCCTGTGGCGTCGTCCTCCAAGGCGGCCGCCCCCAGGTCGGGGTCGTCCACGTCGCTCACAGCTCGGTCCGGTGCATAGGGGCCGCCCGCCCCCACGATGGCGGCTGTCGCCTCCGACATATAGATCTGTTTCAAAGGGCAAGAGGCCGACTGTTCAAGACCACAAGACGGAATCAAGATGAAGTATTGAAGAAGGGAAAGGTTGAAGAACTTACGGCTGGTGGCGGGTCCGCGCGGGAGTACGGCTGCTTAACAAACCGCCAGGGCACCTCCAGTTTGAGGTTGGAGATCTCGTTCACCAGATTCGCCACCTCAGCAGCTGGCATCTCCTTGGTACTCAGCCGGCATGGGTCGCGGTGCCCGCTCATCCGGCTGATCAAGTGAGGCCGGCCTTGGAGCAGGAGAACCCGCCGCGCAACGAAGGCGACCAGCAAGTCAGACGCCTTGAGGCCTTCAGCCTCGGTCAGCACCCGGAGTCGGTTGATGGCGGCAGCGCCGTCTGCAGACACCGGCTTCGGCTTGTAGCCCCAGTTGGCCCGAGGCCCAGCCGGAGGGCCGGCTTCGTAGGCCGGCAGGTTGATGAAGTCGACCGCCTGGTCGATGTTCTCCACGTAGATGTAAGATTGCTGCCACATCTTGACCGACTGTGGCAGCTTGATGGAGGGGAAGGCGTTCCTGGGAGACGGACGGTGCACCGCGACGAAGGCGCCGCACTGGGCTGCCACCTCCCGGACGGAGGTGCCCAGCTTGGTGTAGAAGAACGCTCCCCACAACTCAATGGAGGGGAGGATGCCGAGGTAGCCTTTGCACATGGTGACAAAGGCGGACAGAAGCATCACAGTGTTGGGCGTGATGTGATGAGGTTGGAGATGGTAGAACTCAAGGAACGAGCGGAGAAAGCCGCTCGCCGGTAGGCCGAAGCCACGGATGAAGTGCGAGCGGAAGACGACCCACTCGCCCTCCGCCGGCGCCGGCGAGATCTCCCCCACAGGAGGCACGCGCGCCTTCACGTAGCCGGCACCGGGAAGGCGCCACGTGTCGCGGAGGAAGGCGATGTGGTCTTCATTGACGTTCGACCCGTCCCAGTCTCCTCCCCGCTCGCGCGCCATGGAAAGCTCGACGAGGCAAATGGCGCGGCGGGGGAGCAAGGGATCGAAGCAGGGCCAAGAGAGCTCGGGGCGGAAGAGCTCGACGAAAAACGAGCAGTGGCAGCACTCCGGCGGAGCTCTGGGGTGCTGTGGCGAGAGGAGGAAGAAGGAGGCAAGAATGGGGCGAAGGGGCCCGCGTGCTCCGCCGCTCCCCCTCCTCCCCCTACTTATAGCCAGGCGGGCTATGAAGCTGAGGGGGCGAGGCGTGGGATCGTGGGATTAACTGCGCCCACGACCCCACGTCCCCACGTTTACCGCGCGAGTTACTGCGCGCAGTAACTCCACGAAGAAGCTCAACGGCCCGCCTCGGCGGCAGTGGATCCGCTCGCATGCTAAGGCCCGGTAGTGGCGGGCCCAGCCTGCTGTCGCGTCCCATCGCGCGCGTGGGCTGGCAGGCTGGCCTGACTGCTCGACTCCACGTGGCGTGCCCGCGATGGGCTGCGGGCCTGGAAGCTTATCTAACACGCCACCCAGTTCCCGCCGCTGCGTTCGAAGTTTCAGACAAAACCGACTGAACGTGGCCGACTCCCACCAGGCGGCTTGCCAGGAGTCGGATGAAGCTTCCATCCGGAGCACCCGGAGGAGGAAACTGTTGAGGCTTCTTGGCTCCTCAACCGCGGCGCCTCACCAGCTTCGGGGACTACTGTCAGAGTAATGGGCCACGGGCAGCCTAACCCGAGTCCCTGAACCTTTCAAGACATCAGGGCTGGCTGCGCCCCTCAAGACATCAAAATGAAGCACCGCCTTCTGGAGGCCGGCTGGCCATAAGGCGGCTAAGCTCCGGAAGGCGGCGCCAAGACAGGCCGACTCCCTTCAGGCGGCCCACAGCACCCTCAGAGTCTGCGCCCCCATTAAGAAGACAAGACAGGGTGAGGCTACAGTGCAGCCCATCACCCCTGTATCCGGGGCCGGGCATGGCCACAGTGCTCCGTACAGGCGGAGATCTCCGCCCGGCGTGGCACTGTTGCCACTCCGCCCCTGACGTCACCGCTAGCAGGCGGAGCCCTGTTCCCACGACGGCCTGTCGGTATGGCCCGCAGGCGGCGGGCCCTACCAGGCAGCGAGAGCCTGGAAGACGGCGGAAGCCACACTAGGCGGACTTGAGGGAGGCCGGCTTCCAGCAGGCAGCCTGTTCCTCCCTCGGGGCCCGTGCACCATTAACCAGATAAGACGCGGTGTGGCTACAGTGATCTCCCACCAGGCGGCGGGACTGTAGCCATGCTCTCCTGACCAAGCCTGCATCATTAGCATCACGGCTACAGTAATTGGCAGCCGACCAGACCCGCAAGCGGTGGGAGCGGCCTGTCGGCTCCGTACCAGACCAGTCGGCGGGGCCCACCAGGCGGCGGGCCCCAGCAGCCGACGGAGAAGCCGGTGACCAGAGACACTGACAGCCGGGTCCTACACCTGGCCAGATTACCAATGTACCCCTGGGGGGTAGGCCTATATAAACCCCCCCAGGGCACCCATGCAAAGGGTTCCCAACCTGTTAGAACTAGACTCGTACCCAGAGGAGGGAGAGAGCGTGCCTGCCTACTTCCACCTCTAGCATACAGCTCGAGGAGCACCATTGTACTCACTAGTGCCTTAGTGATCATGCGGAGACCCCGCAGAGCAGGACTAGGGGTGTTATCTCCTAGGAGAGCCCCGAACCTGGGTAAAGTGCACTGGCGTTCGTGTCTATGCCTCATCCCGCTTCCAGGCACCGGCGACATTCTACTCGCTCCCACCATGATAAGCCATCCATTGGCATATGTCGCACCCAACCCCCGGCATCTCTTATAAAGGACCAACTAAGGGGCACTATGATCGTACTTGAGCATTGGATATAGCTAATACGCGAGTGTGTTTCATGAATGGATCAATGATTGAGCATGATGGGCTAGGGATAACTTGCTTTAGTGTTGATATTTGGAAAGACATGGTTGGTTGTTGATATGCTTGACTACTGAAATCTTCATGATAAAACTAGACTATTGCTTTGAACCATATAAAAGTCCATATGTCCATGCTAAAAAAGAAAAGAATATGTGGTGAACATGTTAGGCAACATTCCACATAAAAAATTCTGTTTTTATCATTTACCTACTCAAGGACGAGCAGGAATTAAGCCTGGGGATGCTGATACGTCTCCAATGTATCTATAATTTTTGATTGTTCCATGCTGTTATATTATCATTCTTGGATGTTATACAATCATTTTATAGCAACTTTATATCATTTTTTGGGACTAACCTATTGACATAGTGCCCAGTGCCACTTGTTGTTTTTTGCTTGTTTTTTACTTTGCATAATATCAGTACCAAACGGAGGCCAAACGCAGCGAAACTTTTTGGAGAATTTTTTTGGGCCAGAAGACACATGATGGGACAAAGAAGTACCAGAGGGGTGCCCCGAGGTGGGCACAACCCACCTGGGCGCTCCTGAGGGCCGAAGCACGCACTGGTGGGCTGTGCCCACCTCGGTGGCCTCCCGCACCGCCTCTTCGCCCTATAAATACACAAATATTCCAGAAACCCTAGGGGAGTCGACGGAACACAATTCCAGCCGCCGCAATTCTAGAACCACAAGATCCAATCTAGACACCATCACGGAGGGGTTCATCATCCTCATTGGTGCCTCTTCGATGATGCGTGAGTATTTCATTGTAGACCTACGGGTCCGTAGGCAGTAGCTAGATGGCTTCTTCTCTCTTTTTGATTCTCAATACAATGATCTCTTGGAGATCTATTTGATGTAACTCTTTTTGCGGTGTGTTTGTTGGGATCTGATGAACTTTGAGTTTATGATCAGATCTATTTTATCCATGAAAGTTATTTGAGTTTCTTTGGTCTCTTATATGCATGATTACTTATAGCCTCATATTTCTTCTTCGAGTCTTTGGTTTAGTTAGGCCGACTAGATCGATTTTTCTTGCCATGGGAAGAGGTGCTTTGTGATGGGTTCGATCTTGCGGTGTTCTTTCCAAGTGACAGAAGGGGCTCCAAGACATGTATTGATCGTTTCCATTAAGGATAACAAGATGGGGTCTATTCCTACATGAATAGATCTTGTCTACATCGTGTCATCGTTCTTATTGCATTACTCCGTTTCTGCATGAACTTAATACACTAGATGCATGCTGGATAGCGGTCGACGTGTGGAGTGATAGTCGTAGATGCAGGCAGGAGTCGGTCTACTAATCTTGGACGTGATTCCTATATAATGATCATTGCCTCGATATCATCATAATTATTTGAAGTTCTATCAATTGCCCAACAGTAATTTGTTTACCCACCGTATCTTATTTTCTCGAGAGAAGCCACTAGTGAAATCTACGGCCCCCGGGTCAATTTTCTCATAATATATCTTCAGATCTATTTTGCTATTTGCCTTTTTATTTATTTGCATCTTTTATTTTCAGATCTATATTATCAAAAACCCAAAAATACCTCGCTGAATTTATTTGCCGTTATTCTATTTGCATCTACCAAATTATATATTTACCAATCTTTTACCCGGGAGGGATTGCCAACCCTTCTTACCCGTCAGGTTGCAAGTATTTGTTCTTTGTGTGCAGGTACCATTTAAATAGTGTTGCTTGGTTCTCCTACTGGTTTGTAACCTTGGTTTCATCACTGAGGGAAATACCTACCGTAGCTGTGATGCATCATCCCTTCCTCTTCGGGGAAAATCTAACGCGGACATGAGCCATCAGGCACCCGTGACAACTACCACACTAAGCTAATCGACTTCAACATGGCCCACATCGGCCTCCCGTACAATGCCATCCTGGGGTACCCTGCGCTCGCCAAGTTCATGGCAGCAACCCACCACGGCTACAACGCCCTTAAGATGCCTGGCTGCAGTGGCGTCATTACCGTCGCCTGTGACGAGAAGGATGCGGTTTGCTCCCTTGAGCACGCCTACTGGGCTGCTGCAGCTGATGACCCTGACGGCGAGAACGTCGTCGAGCCTCCTGAAGCCACCCCCGCGAGGAAGAAGCAGCTCCTTCCCAAGAGCTGCCCTGAAGCCAAGAAGCAACCAGCTGGCGACGATTCACAGACCTCCGCCCAAGCCACTGGGGCGTGCCTTCCTCCCGCATAGGAAGGCGTGCCCGACGCCTCCCTTAGGGAAGGCTCGGGGGCTTCCATTTGGAGGGCGTCCGACCAGACCAGTGTGATGAGGGAGGTGCTCGGGCACCACTTGGAGGCGTGCTTCGACGCACGCCCCCACGAGCAAGGAGCAAGGCATCAGACGTGAGGAGCACAAGAGTTCATCACCCAGGAGATCTGCAAGCTTCAGGAAGCATGGGCCATGCGCGGCGAGCGTCGCCCCACGCGCCCCACCGGGTCACCTGCCACTCCCGACGCGGGAGGCGAGCTGCGCGTGTGCTTCTATATCACAGGCCTCAATAGGGCCGCTTCTCAGGACCTCTTCTGGCTGTCGCTCGTCGGTCGGAGTGGGGGCGCCCCCTGCAACTACATCTGCATGCCCTTCAGCTTGCTGACGTGGGTGCCACGTACCAGCGGCTCGCGCAGCTCACACTGGCATCGCACGAGGCCCGACGCTTGGCATTGGTGTCTCATGAGGCACCGGCCCCCGAGGCCTCAGGAGCCGCTAGTCCCTTGAGGGGCAACCCTTCGCGACGTGCTTCGCCGACCACCCCGACTATTCCACAGCAGCATGGTTGCCACGTGACTTTTTTGGTTTGTTCCATTAAGGGTGCCCCTACGGCTGCATCATCCTCAGGCTGGTCCGGGTCCGCCCCTGTAGTCGTGTCGCTTTTGATCTTGTGCTGGACCTGGTTATGCTTTGATGAAATTCTCTTGCTGGCTAAAATTGTGTGTTTGGTGCCTCGACACCATTTGGATCACCGCACCCTCGCGACTCTACTCTTGACCGCCCCATGACCGGGACCGAAACGACGTCTTTGCTCGGGTCCGTCCCTGTAGCACTGATAAACCCAAGCTACCGAGCTCTATCTCGCAGGCCATCTCCCGTGCACGTCACCTCCAGAGGTCCTTGGTGTCCCATCCCCTCATCAGACTGTCACGAATAGGAGAGTGAGGGTGCGAACCAGGTTATTTAACTGTGAGTCTGGTGCTTAGCCGTCACAAGTGTCACACGCCATGATGACCCACAAGTATAGTGGATCAATCTTAGTCCTTTGGATAAGTAAGAGTGTCAAACCCAACGAGGAGCAGAAGGAAATGACAAGTGGTTTTCAGCAAGGTATTAACTGCGAGCTCTGAAATAGTCGGTAACAGGTAGTCTGATAGCAAGATAATTTGTAACGAGCAAGTGACGATAACGGTAAATAAAGCGCAGCAAGGTAGCCCAATCCTTTTGTGGCAAAGGACAAGCCAAAATGGTGTCTTACAATAAGCAAAGCGTTCTTCAGGGTGCGCGGGAATTTTAGCATGTCACTTTCATCATGTTGGCTTGATTCGTGTTCGCTACTTTGATAATTTGATATGTGGGTGGATCGGTGCTCAGGTGTTGTTCTTACTTGAAGAAACCTCCTAATTAAGATTAACCCCCTCGCAAGCATCCGTAACTACGAGAAAGGTATTAAGATAAAATATAACCATAGCATTAAACTTTTGGATCCAAATCGGTCCCTTACGAAGTAGGCATAAACTAGGGTTTAAGCTTCTGTCACTCTAGCAACCCATCATCTAATAACTACTCCACAATGCATTCCCTTAGGCCCTAATAAGGTGACGTGCCATGTAGTCTACGTTCACATGACACCACTAAGGGAATCCCAACATACATATCATCAAAATATCAAACACATATCAAGTTCACATGTTTACTTGCAACATGACTTCTCCCGTGACCTCAAGAACAAAAGTAACTAGTCGCAAATGACAATCATGCTCAAGATCAGAGGGGTATTAAATATCATAATGGATCTGAACATATAATCTTCCAACAAATAAACCATATAGCAATTGCAATTTATCATAACATCAGAAAGAGTCAATATAAGAGCTTGTATAGCAAATCCACATACTCAACCATCTTATAGTCTTTCACAATTGCTAACACTCACGTGATATTTATGAGATCAAAGTTACCATCAGATACATACAAAGATCGGGGCTTATAATTTTGCTTCCCAACTATTTATCTCAAGGGTAATGTCAACAATAATGACTTATGATCACCTACATCCGAGTGGATATATATGTCTAGATCTTTCCCCAACACATGACGCTTGCCAAAAGAAAAAGGCGAAATATAGGAAGTGGTGAAGATCACCATGACTCCTACATAAAGATAAATAGTAAAAAAGTACAAGATAGTCCCTTCGCAGAGGGAAGTAGAGGTTGTCATGCGCTTTTGGTTGGATGCATGAAATCTTAATGCAAAAGAACGTCACTTTATATTGCCTCTTGTGATAAAGAACTTTATTATGCAGTCCGTCACTTTTATTTCTTCCATATCACAAGTTTGTATAAAGCTTATTTTCTTCACACTAATAGATCATACATATTTAAAGAGCAATTTTTATTGCTTGCACCGATGACAACTTACTTGAAGGATCTTACTCAATCCATAGGTAGGTATAGTGGACTCTCATGGCAAAACTGGGTTGAGGGTGTTTGGATGCACAAGTAGTATCTCTACTTGGTGCAGAAATTTTGGCTAGTATGAGGTGGAAGCAAGCGTCACATGTTAGAGGACCCATGACAATATTACTTCTATTTGGAAATAAGCAAACATAACCCATTATGTTGTCTTCCTTGTCCAATGTCAACTTCTTAGCATATAATACTTTAATGAGTGCTCACAATCATAAAATATGTCCAAGTTAATATATTTATATGTGAACCTCTCTTTCTTTCTGACTTCCTTTTAATTGCAACAATGACAAACACTATGTTTGTCAACTCACAACAAGTTTTATTCATTATACTCTTTATATGTGAAGTCATCAGTTTCCATAAGATTGCTATATAATCTTTTTACTTCTTTTATTCCTTTTTTATATATTTTTCTCAAGATCATAGCAAGGAAGCAAAGCCCTCAACTCAAAACTACTCTTTATTATATCTCGCGGACTTGATTACATAGAGGGAGCTCAAAGCAAAACTCAAAGCTAGATCAAACTAAAAACTTTATTCTACTAAACCAAGATATAATTAATCAAAAGGATCGAACTAAGAAAAACGATAAAGGTAAAGAGGTGATGGTGATACGATACCGGGACACCTCTCCCAAGCTTGGCACAAAACAAGGGGAGTGCCCATACCCATGTACTCATGTCTCCTTCTTCGGAGGTGGTGATGATATATTCTTGGCAATAATACCCTTCAGGATGTGATGTTCTTCCTCAAGCCTGTTGACTTGCTATTTGAGATCCATTATTTCCTTACGGAGCTTTCCTGTTATAGCTTGAGCTCCCATCACCCATGGATGCTTCCTGGCCACGGGGGAAAAAGCAACACTCTTTTTCATGTTATCATAAGAGAGAAATCTAGCATTAGGAGGTATGACCGAATTCAGTATTGCTGCACTCTGGAGTTCCTCGAGCATGGCTCCAGGTTGAGGGAGAGAAGTGACTTCTTGATCCTCCTCCATAGAATCCACTCTTTTCAGGTCGGATTCCATCTCTTCCTCCGTTGACCACCCAAAGGGTTCGTCTTTGCTGTATGCCCTTGGGTCCTATGCCGGGTGAGAGACATGACTCTCCCCGACCAACTCTTGTGAAGACATCTTGCTCTAAATCTGCTGCAGAAATAGCTCGAAATAAGAACACGGGATATTGACGTGATACAGTGGTCAAAACCTTTGGGAGATTATATAATGAATTTTTACCGACCAAAAGAAGTATTGTGCAAGAAAACAGAGTGTAGAGGGCACACGAGGTGGCCACAAGCCTGGGAGGCGCACCTAGAGGGTAGGGCGCCCCCAAGGCTTGTCGCCTCCTCGTGCACTTGCCAGACTACTTTTTATTTTCCTATTTTTTAAATATTCCAAAACGGAGTAAAATTGCCATTGGAAAAGTTTTGGAGTTGGTTTACTTACCGTATCACATACCTATTCCTTTTTGGAGTTCTGGTGTGTTCTGGTAGGTTTCCCTTATGACTCCTCCGGGATTATGGTATTAATAATATTGGTTTCAATTTTTATGGGAGTACCTGAGATATATTGTTTGATTCTTTGCCCGTTTACCACCTTCGGGTTATTGCCTTCAGCGTTGTTGATCTTGATGGCACGAGAACGATAAACTTCCTCGATAATGTAAGGCCCTTCCCATTTAGAGAGAAGTTTTCCTGCAAAAAATCTTAAACAAGAATTGTATAGCAAGACATGGTCACAACATTGAATTCACGCTTTTGTATTCTTTTATGATGCCATCTTTTAACTTTTTCTTTAAACAGCTTAGCATTTTCATAGGCTTGGGTTCTCCATTCATCAAGTGAGCTAATGTCAAACAACCTCTTCTCACCAGCAAGTTTGAAATCGTAGTTGAGCTCTTTAATTGCCCAATAAGCTTTATGTTCTAGTTCAAGAGGTAAGTGACATGCTTTTCTATAAACCATTTTATACGGAGACATACCCATAGGATTTTTATAAGCAGTTCTATAAGCCCATAGTGCATCATCAAGTTTCTTAGACCAATTCTTTCTAGATCTATTGATAGTCTTTTGCAAGATCAATTTTATTTCTCTATTACTCAATTCTACTTGACCACTAGACTGAGGGTGATATGGAGATGCAATTCTATGGTTAACATCATACTTAGCAAGCAGTTTACGGAAAACACAATGAATTAAGTGTGAACCACCATTAGTCATTAAATATCTAGGGACTCCAAACCTCGGGAAAATAACTTCTTTAAGAATTTTAATGGAAGTGTTATGATCAGCACTACTAGTTGGAATAGCTTCTACCCACTTAGTAATGTAATCAACAGGAACCAGAATATGTGTATACCCATTAGAGGAAGGAAAATGTCCCATATAATCAAATCCCCAAACATCAAATGGTTCAATAACAAGTGAGTAATTCATAGGCATTTCCCGACGTCTACTAATATTACCAATTCTTTGACATTCATCACAAGACAAGACAAACTTACGAGCATCCTTGAAAAGAGTAGGCCAATAAAAACCGGATTGTAATACCTTGTGTGCAATTCTATCTCCAGCGTGGTGTCCTCCATAAGCCTCAGAGTGACACTTGCGTAGGATTTGTTCCTGTTCATGCTCAGGTACACAACGTCTAATAACACAATCTACTCCTTCTTTATAAAGAGGTGGGTCATCCTAGAAGTAATGTCTTAAATCATAGAAAAACTTTTTCTTTTGCTGCTATGTCAAACTAGGTGGTATAAATTTAGCAACAATGTAATCAGCATAATCAGCATACCAAGGAGTACTACGAGAAGCATTTGTGACAACTAATTGTTCATCAGGAAAGCTATCATCAATAGGTAGTGGGTCATCAAGAACATTCTCTAACCTAGACAAGTTGTCTGCTACGGGGTTCTCAGCTCCTTTTCTATCAATAATATGTAAATCAAATTCTTGTAGCAAGAGAACCCATCTAATAAGTCTAGGTTTAGCATCTTTCTTTTCCATAAGGTATTTAATAGCAGCATGGTCAGTGTGAACAGTTACTTTCGAATCAAGAATATAAGATCTGAACTTATCACAAGCAAACATGTAACGCCCCGGATTCGATGCACCAGGTGTCTTCCAGTTATTCGTCATTGTTGCCATGTCATTTGCTTGCGTGTTGCATTTTGCCATGTCATCATCTGCATTTCATCTGCATGTTTTTCAAAACATGCATCCGTTCGGGTTCCGCCGTTTCTCTCCGTTGTCCGTTTCGTAATCCGACACTCTCGCACGCGCCCGTCGCCCCTCTCAGTCCTTGTTTCGTGAGTGGGAGAAAAACGTTCTCGGAATGGGCCGAGATTTGCCGAGTGGCCTTGGTATAGCACCGGTAGACCGCCCGTCAAATTTCGTTCCATTTGGAGGTCATTTGATGCCCCAACGGTTAACCGCGTGCCCTGAAAACCCCTCTCTCTTTGCAGCCCAGCACCCCTCCACCACAGTCCACTAGCCCATCCAAACCCCTCCATGCTCTCGGTTGTTCGATCACGATCGTGTGGGTGAAAACCGCACCCCTTTTGGACTCTCCTAGCTCCCTCTACCTATAAATTAGTCCCCTTCCCCGAAATTCTCGGTCTAACCCTAGCCATCTTCCTCCTCGCGCCGCCGGACGCGTCCTCGCGGCCCTGGACATGTGC
>NC_057805.1:420306307-420320238 GCF_018294505.1 Triticum aestivum | reverse complement strand
CGTCGCCTCCGGCCAGATCCGGTGCGCCGGAGCCCGGATCCGCGCCTCGTCGCTGCCGTGGCCTCGGCTCGCCGGAGCCGCGTCACCGGCCGCCTCCGTCGCTCCCCCGCGCCTCCCCGTCGTCGCCGGAGTCGCGTCCGCCCCGCCGGAGCTCGCCAGAGTTCTGCTCCGGCAAGATCCGTGAAGGTGGATGAGATCCACCCATCCCCGCAACCAAACGTGCCCCGAGCCTCCCTGGATCCCTTCGTCCCGCACGCCTCCGTCCCGCGTTGACTTTCGCGGAGGTAAAAATCGCCCAAGTCCTAAGATATTTACTTTCTGATGCCCCGTTCTTCGCATCATAACTTCATGTGTGCTGCTCCGTTTTGTGCGTGTAACATGTCAAATTGTTCATCATGAGATGCTATTCATTTTGGTACATTGTGCCATGCTTGTTTGAGATCATATTGATGCCCTAATCATCGTTGCAAGAGTGCTATATGATGTTAACTGCTGTCTGCTATCAGAACTTGGTGATTTGTCTTTTTCATTGCATTTTGTGTGTGCATCCTATGAGCATGAGTTCTACATGTGTTTTGAACTACATCATGCCATCTTTACAGGGGTGCTTGTCTTGTATTTTTGTGATCTATGTGGTGACTATAACAAGCATGCAAAGTAGCCTCCATGATGTTGCTGATTTCTGTGACTGTCATTTCTGCTAAGCCTGTAGCTGTAACATTGTGATGCCATGTAAACCTGCTGTCACCATGAGTTCTATGGATAATCTGGAGACGTTCACTAAGGGTGTTTTGTTATACTTGTTATGCTCTATCCATCCATGCCCTTGGTTGCATTTATAGCCTGCTTTATCTTGTTATAAACTTGCTCTCAATTTGCTAAATAATGTTGCTGTCAGTCTATTAACATGAAGTTCGTTATTGCCATGTGATTTGCTAGTGATGCATGCACCTTATGACTATGATATTGCCATTCTTAGCTTCATATTTATGCCTTATTTCTGTTGGTTGACTTCACATGTGATGAAATGCTCTGTGGTGAGTGGTTCAAGCTCACCAACATGTCTACTTATCGTTGTTTCTGCCATTAACTGTTATTTTCACCAAGTCTGAATCTGTTTATGAAACTTGCTATGTTTACATGGGTGCCACCATATCTTCTGTGCCTTTTTGGCTCGTGATCAGTAAGGGACTTTTGTTCTATGAAATTAGTAGATTCATGACATGCTTTTGTTTGCTATAATATGTTCCTGTAACTTGTTGTTTGATAGCTCTAAACTTTACAACCTGATTTTATTTCTGCCATGTCCAGTGATTTTCTGCTAAGTCTGTGAATCTGTTATTATTTGCAATCTTGCCATGTCCTTTTGAGCATGTTCTAGTGGTTTCTGGAGATATCTCAGTGTTCATGTTTTGTCATGCTTTACCTGTACATCATGTCGATGCCTTTTGTTTTCATTTTGTGGTGCTGTAGCTTATTTGCATGATGCTTGCAAGATGCCTAGTTGCTGTTTTGGACAGATTGTTGTTATATCTTGTTTGGAGTGTATGTGTTGCACCGTTGCTCCGTTTTGAGCATGCTCTATATCAAACTTGCTTAGTTTTGCATGTAGTTTCATATTACCTTGGTGCATCCTTGTTTTGAGGTGTTTGCTTGATGTTTGAATGCGTTTTGCATCAATGCCATGTTTAACTTGTTTTGCTCATATCTTCTAGGCCGTAGCTCCGAACTAAATGAACTTTATATGTAACTTGACTAGAATTTCATGTAGATCATCTTGGTGCATCTTAACTTGCTGTTTAACAACTGGAACATAAGGTTTATTCAGATCTGGACCAATTTCGAAATTTGCGTATGGGGACTTACCGGAATTGTTATATGTTATTTTCGGCCTCATTTAAACTTGTTTTGATGTGTTGTTCTTGTATGCATCATCCCTTGCCATGAGTAGCTTCATGTAGCCTTGCCATGCATCATACTTGGTTGAGCATCATGTCTTGTTTATGTGTTGAGTATTTACCGTGTTGTTTGCTTCTTTCCGGTTGTGCTTCTTCTCGATAGTTCCTGTTTCGTTGCGATCGTGAGGATTCGTTCGTCTACGCTCGGTTCGACTTCGTGGCTTCATCTTCTTCATGGACTCATTCTTCTTCCTATCGGGATTTCAGGCAAGATGACCGTAACCTTGGATCTCATTACTATCATTGCTATGCTAGTTGCTTCGTTCTATTGCTATGCTGCGCTACCTATCACTTGCTCTTCAAGCCTCCCAAATTGCCATGTCAGCCCCTAACCTTTTCACCCTTCCTAGCAAACCGTTGTTTGGCTATGTTACCGCTTTTGCTCAGCCCCTCTTATAGCGTTGCTAGTCGCAGGTAAAGATGAAGATTGCTCCATGTTGGATTATGTTGATGTTGGGATATCACAATATCTCTTATATTTTTAATGCATCTATATACTTGGTAAAGGGTGGAAGGCTCGGCCTTATGCCTGGCGTTTTGTTCCACTCTTGCCGCCCTAGTTTCCGTTATATTGGTGTTATGTTCCTTGATTTGCGTTCCTAACGCGGTTGGGTGTTATGGGGACCCCTTGACAGTTCGCTTTGAATAAAACTCCTCCAGCAGGGCCCAACCTTGGTTTTACATTTGCCTCACCTAAGCCTTTTTCCCTTGGGAGTCGCGCTCCCGAGGGTCATCTTTATTTTACCCCCCGGGCCAGTGCTCCTCTGAGTGTTGGTCCAAACTAGAGCCCTTTGCAGCGCCACCTTGGAGAAACTTGAGGCCTGGTTTTAGTTGTACGGATTGCTCATCCGGTGTGCCCTGAGAACGAGATATGTGCAGCTCCTATCAGGATTTGTCGGCACATTCAGGCGGCTTTGCTGGTCTTGTTTTACCATTGTCGAAATGTCTTGTAAACTGGGATTCCGAAACTGATCGGGTCTTCCCGGGAGAAGGAATATCCTTCGTTGACCATGAGAGCTTATAACGGGCTAAGTTGGGACACCCCTGCAGGGTATTTATCTTTCGAAAGCCGTGCCCGCGGTTATGTGGCAGATGGGAATTTGTTAATATCCGGTTGTAGAGAACTTGACACTTGACTTAACTAAAACGCATCAACCGCGTGTGTAGCTGTGATGGTCTCTTCTCGGCGGAGTCCGGGAAGTGAACACGGTTTTTGGGTTATGCTTGACGTAAGTAGGAGTTCAGGATCACTTCTTGATCATTACTAGTTGACGACCGTTCCGTTTCTTCTCTTCTCGCCCTTATTTGCGTATGTTAGCCACCATACTTGCTTAGTCGCTGCTGCAATCTCACCACCTTATCCATTCCTTTCCCTTTAAGCTTTGCTAGTCTTGATACCCATGGTAATGGGATTGCTGAGTCCTCGTGGCTCACAGATTACTACAACAACAGTTGCAGGTACAGGTTTTGTGATGATCATGACGCGAGAGCGATGTTACTTGTTTTGGAGTTCTTCTTCTGCTTCTTCTTCGATCAGGGGATAGGTTCTACGTCGGCAGCCTGGGCTAGCAGGGTGGATGCCGTTTGAGCTTCTGTTTGTGTTTCATCCGTAGTCGGATGTTGAACTTATGTATGATGTTTTGATGTATTCTTGCGGCATTTGTATGCCTTGTATGTATCCCCAACTATTATGTAATGTTGATGTAATGATATCCACCTTGCAAAAGCGTTTCAATATGCGGGTCTATCCTTGGTGGGACCTTCGAGTTCCTCTCGGATAGGGTCGCATATTGGGCGTGATAAAACACCACTGCTAAAAATTCTTTTTCAGTAGTAGCATAATTTCTTTGGGCACTGTCTAGAGTTTTACTAGCATAATGGATACCATCTAATTTCTTATCAACTCTTTGTCCTAGAACAGCACCAACAACGTAATCACTAGCATCACACAGAATTTCAAAGGGCAGGTTCCAAACAGGTGGTTGAACAATAGGTGCAGAAATTAAGGTTTCTTATGTATTTCAAATGCTTCTACACAATCATCATAAAAACAAATGGAACACCTTTTTGCAAGAGATTAGCGAGAGGCCTAGAAATTTTAGAGAAGTCTTTAATAAATCTCCTATAGAAACCAACATGACCAAGGAAACTTCTTATACCTTTGATATCTTTAGGACACGACATTTTTTCAATAGCATCAACTTTAGCTTTATCAACTTCAATGCCTCTTTCGATGATTTTATGCACCAAGACAATACCTTCATTAACCATAAAGTCGCTTCTCCCAATTCAAGACAAGATTAGTTTCTTCACATCTCTGCAAAACTCGATCAAGGTTGCTCAAGCAATGATCAAAAGAAGTTCCGTAAACAAAGAAATCATCCATGAAAACCTCAACAATCTTTTCACAAAAGTTAGAGAATATAGCAGTCATACATCTTTCAAAGGTAGCAGGTGCATTGCATAAACCAAAAGTCATACTTCTATAAGTAAAGGTACCAAAAGGGCATGTAAAAGTAGTTTTTTCTTGATCCTCTTATGATACATATATTTGAGAAAAACCAGAATAACCATCTAGAAAGCAAAAATGTTTATGTTTTGACAGTCTTTCTAGCATTTGATCGATAAAAGGTAGAGGATAATGATCCTTCCTAGTAGCTTTGTTTAACTTTCTAAAATCAATAACCATTCTATAACCTTTAAGAATTCTTTGTGGAATCAATTCATTTTTATCATTAGGTACAACAGTAATACCTCCCTTCTTAGGGACACAATGAACATGACTTACCCATCTATTATCAGCAATAGGATAAATTATACCTACTTCCAGAAGCTTTAATATTTCATTTCTTACCATTTCTTTCATCTTAGGATTTAACCGTCGTTGTCACCAACTGGTTTAGCATCAGGTTCCATATTAATTTTATGCTGACATAGAGTGGGACTAATGCCCTTTAAATCATCTAGAGTATATCCAATAGCAGCATGGTGCTTCTTCAGAGTTTTCAATAATTCCATTTATTCATGCTCTGAAAGGTTAGCATTAATAATAACAGGATATATCTTCTTTTCATAAATATAAGCATATTTCAAAGTATCAGGTAATTGTTTAAGCTCGAACATGGGATCACTCTTGGGTGGTAGAGGGTCTTCAAGAGTCTCAACATGCAAGCTGTGTTTCAAAACATGCATTTGTTTAAAGAATATTTCATCTATTTCATTTATTTCATTCATGAACATGCACTGGTGCGTGTCGGCGCTAAACAAATGGTTTTTAATCCGTTTCCGCGACGGCATTTGGAACCGTCACCAAGTGAGTGTGGGCGATAGGGGGGTCCTTCCCACACGACCTAGAAACCGTCGGGGATAGAGAGCCTTGATGCATACAGTTGTCCCTATATAACTGTTTCCGATATCTTGAATATCCCAAACGCTTCATCCTTGCTACTCGTTTGTGCTCGCATTGCCATCGCAGTCAGAGTTTTGTGGTTTTACCTAAAACCAGGCAGATTCCAGGCACAGAAGCTTTCCAGGAAGATTCCAGGAACGAGAGTTTTACGATGCCTGGCACATCACAAACAGTTCAGGATTATAAACCGTGTACGATAGGTAGACAATCACACACATTTAGTTTTCCCGCACCGTATGTGATAGTGTCTGACATCGCACACGCTTTGCAAATGGCAACTGTGTGCATGCTTGCACATGTTTCCTCTCTGTGAACCATCTCGGATTGTGGTGTATATCGCAAACATTTGTATTTTACCAACCATGTGTGCCATAATGACCTGCACAATGTAATTTCTCCCTAATTTAATTGCTGCTATTTAAAATTGTACCTAATTTAAACTTGAAAGTAGGCTATAGCTTTATTCATATCCATCAGGTTCAAACAACCAATACATTATTCGATTCACAGGTACATATGTTTAAGAATTACATAAGCACCAAATAAAGAATGATGAACCAGGGTTCTATACTTGTACTATTACAGATGGTAAAGAAAGAGGCGACATACATTCCGGTTGCTGAACAAGGTGAAGCAGAATGGCCCTCTTGTGCTCTCTTGGATGCAAAAGGCATGCAGGACTCTAGTCCATCCCCTTGTGATGGTCGGCCGCTAATCATGTAGTTTGAGAGGTAATCTTGAGTAAATTGCTTCAGGATCCACTGGAAAAGAAAAAAGGTTCAGATATTGTCATCTAACACAACTCATTACAGGCAGTAAAAAGAAGGCTACAGGGTTCTTACTTACCATCCCGCAGTTCACTGTTGTCTTGCATAAAGTGTAAACAAATAGTTCGATTGCCATCTTTTAACCCATTTTAATAACAATCTTTATCAGTTTCCTCACTTGATGCTGGTTCATGAATATCTCATTGCCCCATACGCAGAAAGGGTCAAAGTGTGGATCTTTGGCAATGATATATGTACCTAAAAGCACCAAGTTAATATTACAAGCTAAACAACAATTGAAAAATGATGTAGTACAACACTCCCTCCATCCCATTATATAAGATTTTATTACATGTATATCTAGACATTATCAGAACATTAAGGTAACACTCTTCCTTGTTGCTATGTAGCCTGGGATTGCATATTTAGTCATTCAGTACAATGGATGTTGCTATGTAGCCTCAGATATATTAAATATGGCCCTAGTTAACCTACTGATAAATGGGTTACAGATATATTCAGTGAAATGTCCGATTCAACGATTAATCCCTTATCTGCCCCAGGCTATATGGTACCAGCTATCGATATCTTGAACAGTGAGTACATATAAGCAATGCGATGAAACTAACCTCGATGGAAAACAACACTATTCTCAATATTGTCTTGCATGAGTACATACAAAGGCATGTTAAGCACAACAGGCTAAACATCAACCAAATATATCCATGGTAGACAACATAATCTATAAATGATAGCTTCAGTGTGCAGGCTTAAGCACGCTAGTTAAGCAAAACAAGAAGTGGAAAGGTGTGTTAGCTGCATCAGGCATAACATTTAAAAACAAGAAAATAGTCATTCAAACTGGTATTGTGCGGGTCTACAGTACACTAGTTATTGTTAAAAAAATGAAAAGGCATGTTAACTACAATATCCTTAATACCAACCAAATATCGTAATTCATAGTGGTATTGTTGAAACTGTTATTGATGAGATTGAACTGCATGGTAAATAGTTGCACATATAAAGCATCACATTGTGAAGAACTGAAATAAACAAGTCATAAGGCCATCTCTAGCGGATCCTTAAAAAGTTAAAGGACTAAAACCCTTAGTGAATATATATATATACTCTAGCAATTTTTGGCCTTTTCTAGTCGATCCCCTGAACTTAAGGTTGTAAACTTCAATTTTATCAAGTTCAAAGCAGGTTCAACCGAAAGTAGCATGCATTCAAACATAAACATAGATAGTTTTGCATAACCGAACATAAAACTTAAATTTAAACTAAGCTAAACTACTTTCGGTCGAAGTAGAGGTTGAGCCAATCCTTCCTCGTCATGTACGGTGTGCCGCGAGCCAGGTCCGGGCCGGTGCCATCGTCGGGGTCATTGGGGAAGGCACTCCTCCACTCGTCGATGTCGATCTCCTCGTCCTCGGGGCCCACCTCGACGCCCTCCGCGCTGCCGTAGCCGCCGCCTTCGACCTCGTCATCTGAGGAGAGCGCGATAACCTCGCCGCCGTCCTCGCCACCTTCGACTTTATCATCGGAGGAGAGCGTGATAACCTCGCCACCCTCTGCGCCAGCAAAGATCGCCCGCTCCGCCTCCACGAGCTCCGGGTGCTGCCGGCGGAGCTCTTGCATGTAGGCCTCGTCGGTGGCCTCGGCCTCAAGGCGCTGCCATGCCTCACGGTCCTCCCACGCCATAGCCGAGCTCACCACCCCTGGCTCTGGCGGAACAAGGTGAACCGGACGTGTGCCGAAGGGGAAATTGAGCCTAGCCGCCGCGCCGAGGTAGCGGACCTGCCAGCAGTCGTACTCTATGGCCGCTAGCTCGGCCATGTGGAAGCTACGGAACCACCAGCGGGTGTGGGTCTCTCGATCTGTAATCTCGGCGACCCACGTCCCCCACCACCGCTGCCAGACCCCGAGGTAGGACCACGTCGGCTGCCGGGTCCGAGGGAGGATGGGGAAGTCCTCGAACCGGCGTAGGGGCGCGGCGGCGAGCGGATCGGGCAACCTGGCCATTGGCTCCTCAAGCTCCCCAGCACACAGGCAAAGGTTGAGGATGGAGGCGCCGGTGATGGCGGCGACCTACCAATGGTTTCAAGGGGGGCAAGGTTTTGTTTGAGGAAATACTGCGCCAACTGAAATTTTTTTACTAGGCGGGAGTAACAAGGTGGGGCTACTGAAAATTTGGATCAAGGGCGAGCAGATATTTTTGAGATTGCGAGGGATGCAGAGGCGGGAGTAAAATGCCGGGGCTACTGAAAATTTGAATCAAGGGACTGAAGCAGAGCGGGAGTTTTTGGGGAGCGAGCTAGTGTTCTTGACACGTCGGCTGTGCACTGTAGCCGACGCACCTTCTCGCACAAGCCATATGTGTACTATACACCGACGGTGCTCCAAGATATTTTGTACTACATCTCACACGGTTGGTGATAATAAACTGTGTGGGATCTACTTGATTTGAACTACATAATGGGGTCACAATGGCAATGGATGCTGTTTGAATTGCTAGACCTTTTATCTGCAGTGAACATGCAACTATATGTGTGTCATAAAAGAGTTTGAATTATTCAGGGTTCGTTTGGACATTTTATACATTAAACTGGTTTCTAGCCATTTCAGGTGCACAATTCAAAATTAAACTACATGCACATGCTCCGGTGCATATAAATTGGTTGAAAAATCAAATCTGTGTCCTTCAGTGCATGCTTAGGTCCCATGCAAGAAATGGGAATGAATTTTTCGGGGTTCGTTTGGCCTTTTTTATACATTAACTTGGTTTTCTAGGCATTTAATGTGCATAATTCAAAATTGAACTACAAGCACATGCTCCACCGGACCAAAGTTGGTTGAAAAATCACATGTGTGTCCTTAGGTGCATGCAAGAGATGGAATGAATTTCAAACACTAGGGCACTATTGATTCCCGCCAAAATGTTGAGATACCTGGTTTTTAAATTCTAGTAAATCCAAAACTCGTCTAAAATTCATGAAACTTGGCATGCTATCATGGAGCGGCATCATCATGCTGCGCTGAAAATTTTGTCCCATTTGGGGCAGGTTTGGGTATAAGCTTCTCACAAATCAGAGTTTCTCACAACAAGCGTGATGGTTTCGGTAGGGAATGTGCCACCTTTGTGGACGGAACGATATCCGTTGCCTCTTATTGCTTTCAAAAAATTTCTAGTGTCAACATAGAACAACAGGAGTGTTGTGTTTAATCTTGGAATTTTTCAGGGTTCGTTTGGCCTTTTTATACATTAACTGGGTTTTCTAGGCATTTTATGTGCATAATTCAAATTTAAACTACAAGCACATGCTCCAGTGCACTAAAGTTGGTTGAAAAATCACATGTGTGTCCTTGGGTGAATTTCTAGGTCCCATGCAAGAGATGGGAATGAAATTCAAACACCAGGGCACTGTTGATTGCCGGCAAAACGTTGAGATGCCTTGTTTTTAAATTCTAGCAAATCCAAAACTTGTCTGAAATTCATGAAACTTGGCATGCTAGCATGGAGCGGCATCAACATGCCGTTGTAAAAAAATTGTCCCATTTGGGGAAGGTTTGGGTATATGCTTCTCACAAACCAGAGCTTCTCACAACAAGCATGATGGTTTCGATAGGGAACGTCCCACCTTTGGGGACAAAACGATATTGTCGGTGTTCTGGGAACGGGGGTCCCCAGACTTGCCTGCCTGCGGCCCACGGTGTGGCTCCACCAGCGGCCCTGTACGGCCCATCTTCACCAGCAAACACTCAAGACCCTCGCGAGGGGCCAAACCTCGCGAGGCGGACAACGCAAGACCTCCTCGGGGGCGGCCTCACCAGGCTGGCTCGCGAGGGGCGGAGAGATCAAGGCAAGGGGAACCTGGTGAGGTTCCCGTGACGCAGGCCATGATGACCATGACCAGGCGAGCGCTAGGCGGGCGCCAGCGTGCGCAGTGTCCTTGTTTCCTCTTTGGTGCTAAAGAGGCAAGCGCAGGCGAGGAGTCCCGAGGCATCAGGCAAAGGTTTCCATATCAGTGCAACGAGACTGAGACCAGCAGGACGGAGGTCACCATGGAGCTCAAGGCGGCTTCACCACCAGAGCCTTTGGCAGACGAAGACCACCTTTAGTCAGGATAACTTGTACTAGTTGTCTCCCTTCGAATTTGGCCATTGTGGGATCCCTTCCCGCTCAATATTTGGGAAGAGGACTAGGGCCTCTATAAATAGGACTAGCCACCACCATAGACAAGGGACAGATCTGGATCAGCTAGAGAGACACCAGACCAGCTCACCAAGCACAAGAGCACCTCTCCTCAGGAGGCTGTTCTTCCCTTGTAACTGTTCATCCTCAGCCCAAGAGGCAATCCACCACACCACACTGGAGTAGGGTATTACACCACATTGATGGCCCAAACCAGTATAAATCTTGTGTCCCTTTGTTCTCTGGGTTCGTCGCGCTAGACCTGGCGATCGTGGCGAGAGTGTGCTAGGGGGAGGGAGAGATCTTCGTGCGCACCCCAGTGTTCGAACCTCAAGGGTTTTGCCGGAACCCGAAATCCGACATTTGGCGCGCCAGGTAGGGGTGCGCCGGAGCCTCTCTTCCGCCAGTTGATCCGCCGAAACTCTGCGGTTCCAATGTCCGGCGACCCGAGGTCCAACTCTGACCACTGGGCAGCTTGGCCAGCCCGGGCGGCGTCGTCCGCCCAAGAAGACCTCGACCCGGCGCTCCAGGCGGCACGCGCACCGCCAAACGCCGCAGGGCGCGGGCGGCATGGTGAAACGCCATCCACCATTACTCCACGGCAAGCGCGGGCAGCCACAAGGGCCTCAAGCTACGCCGCGGCCACGGCGCCGCACACCCGACGGGAACAAGCAAACATGAGGTCCGCGCTCACGGTGGCTCGGGAGCTGCTGCGATGCCGACTGATGGAGAGCGGCCGAGACGCGTTGCTGGAGTGCGTCGCCGAGCTATTGGACGCCGCAGCCGGGGGTACGCCGCCTTTCTGCTCCTTGCTTCGGAGTTGGGGGTACGCCGCAGCTGGGCGGCGTGGAGCGCGGGGCACTTAGCGAGGGTTCCGGGGCGAGGGCACCGGAGGCCTATGTGCCCCGCATGATGGACCAGGAGTACACGCCAGAAGATGACCCCGGCACTTTCCTTGAGCCGGGTTGGGAAGAGGAGACGCTGGAAGTTGAGGCCTTCCAGGAGCCACCCGGGAACCTCGCCGACCACACCTGCGACAACAGCTACACGGTACCACTAATCTCTAAGGAGCAGACTTACGCTAACCATGGATCGCAAGTGAATCAGGTCACAACACCGGATGATGGCCCCATCATGGAAGCCCCCCTCCCACCGGGGGAGACGCACTAGGGGCTGCATAGGAGGAGTCAAGAGCAAGGCCCCACCCCGCGTCGCACGGAGCAAGGCGTCGTCCGGAGGTAGGCCCTCTGCCGGGGAGGCGCTGGTGAGCCTTCCCCCCGGCAGAGGACCCGTGGTCGCCGAGGGCGCCGCTAGTGTCCCCTCTGCCCCTTGGCATCGTCCTGGTTTCCGGATGCCCCAACGATGGTCGAGGGGGCGCAAGGCGCTGCCCTCGTCTGGCGATATGAAGCAAGCCCCACGCCTGTGAAGGTCTCCGCTCGTGACACTCTCACGTAATAATGAGTGGGGCTGTACACGCCCTGGAGTCTCCGGAGAGCCGCCATCGGGCCTCGGGGGCTCCCGCCCACGTCCTAGTGGAGGCTCTATGCTCCGCGCTGGTGGAAGACTCGAAGACCAGAATCCTAGCTAGGTGCCGGATCCGGCCATTTGCTTTTGTCCTTTTTTCTGTAGCCCTATTTTCCGGCTTTGGATTTAAGTTTGAAGTTGAATTTTCATTGGTATGCGCGGGGGGTGTCTTTTCTCATTCGTGCGATTTCTTGCGATCTGGTTCCTTGCCTTGATTCGGAGTTCACACCTGCTGACCCCCCTCGTGAGCCCCTCGCGAGCGGGGGCTGGGCACGGCGCACCCGCGCTGCACGCACGTCCTGCCATGGCCGGCGCTTGCTTCTCGCGAGGCCCTCTCGGACGGAGTGGCAGGCTCCACAGAAGCTCACGACCTCACGAGCCGGCTCAGGACTCGTCCTAGCTAAGGTAAATTACAGGAGCAAGCTTGCAGCGAGACTCGCGGGCTCAAGAAAACACATCTTCAGCTTGGCTTAAGGAATAAAAGCAGTAATCTGTTTACATGAGGGGCTCCCCCTCCCAAAATGCTCTTACAACTTCCAGGGTCGTGCCCGAGCTTTCGCATGCAGGGTCAACGACAAGGAAGCACGGGCTCAATCAGACATGTCGCTCAGTGCGCCCTCCGGGCCGCCCTCAGATGTGTTGCTGGCGACATCGTCACCGTCGCTGGCATCACCGTCACCATCGCCGGCGCCGCCCTCACCATCGTTGACCACGTCGCCTTCATCCGCCGCGATCACCACCGCGTCGTCCTCGAAAGTGAAGGCCCTGATTAGAGCATCCACATTGTCTTCCACCCAGCGAGCCAGGTCGCCCCGGATGGCCTCGGGTATAGGGGCAATGGTGGCATCAAAATCGAAGTCGGGGTAGGTGTTCTGGAGGTGGCTGAAGACGCGGGAGAACGTGCGCCCGAGTAGGCCACGACTCCTCTCTTCAACAAGCTCATGAGCCCTCTCAAATCGGTTCTCCAGGCGCGTCACCACATCAGCGAAAAAGCAGAGGTGGCTGGCATAGTTGTTCGCGTGGGGATGAGGGGCATGTACATCGCAGATGCCGCCCAACGCCGCGTTGGCTCTGATCCTGAGGCCTTGGAGCATGGGGGCGTGCTCGCGCTCCAGCGTCTGCCGCCAAAGCGCTTCCTCCCTGCTCTGCTACGCGAGGGACTCGGCAGCGATGACCCGCTGCTGGAGTGGGAGCAGTTCAGCGCAAGCCTCCGCCACCCTGCTGTCGACCTCCTTCTGGATCCTCGCCTCGCGCGCATTAGCGGCATCCTCCACTTGGGTAACCTGGCGCTCCCTTGTCTCCAACCTCTCAAGCTCAAGGCTACACTCTGCGGCTTCTAGCGCCAGCGCCTCCTCGCGCTTCCGGATCTCTTCCTCCTCGGCAGGCGTCCCCTTCATCGACGCGAGGGCGGCCCTGCGCGCCTCCACCCGCTGTTCCGAAGAGGCGTTCAAGGCCAGGAGCTCCCGCCTGCGCTCCTCGGCGATCGCGCAGCGACGGTCCGTCCCTGGCCTCCTCCAAGGCTTGGGCGCTGGCCTCGCTGGAGGTTGCCAGGGATGCCTCGGCCTCCGCGTTGGCATACTCACTACAAAAAAAAGACACATCCGTGACATTTTGGGCCGAACGAAAATGTTTTCTGTCATACTTATGACACTTCTACGACGATAATTGTGACAAAACCCGGTATCATCATAGATGTGGTGGGGTCCTACTTCTATACAAAAAATCATGACAGAAAATGGGCTTTTCGTCCTGGGCGGGCCGGAGACGCAGCTGCATGACATTCTTTGGGCCGTCCATGATGGAAAAAACCGTGGTAGAAGCGAGGGCACGGAAAATATCGGGGAGTCCCCGGTTACGGTGGGTGGTCGGGGGCTGAGCGATGCGCGTTTCTCTCGTACGTACACGCGTGTGTGCGAGGCGTTGGGCTCTAACTGAACCCGAGCGATTGCACTGCAGGCTACGCGTTACTGAACCCGAGCGATCGATCGATGGCTGTTAACTGAACCCGATCGAGCGATTCCTTCGCTACTACTGCTAACTGAAGCCGATCGATGGTGCCTCTGGATGAACAGTGAGCG
>NC_057805.1:420286743-420305931 GCF_018294505.1 Triticum aestivum | reverse complement strand
GGATGAACAGGACCCCGTGGCGTTGCCTCTGGATGAACAGTGAGCGTTGCTGGGGGGTTTGGATGAACAGTTCCCGGTGGGGGTGAATGAACAGGACCCCGATCGTTCGAGCCAGTTGGGGCTGGATGAACAGGACCCCGTGGAGGGCAGGATGAACAGGACCACCCCGTGGAGGGCAGGATGAATAGTAGACGTAGGAGGGCTGGATGAACAGTAGCCCGTGGAGGGGTGGTTGAACAGGAGCCCGTGGAGAGGGCTGGTTGAACAGTAGCAGGTGGAGTAGCGCGCGGTGGAGGCTGGATGAACAGGAGCCCGTGGATGAACAGTCGCAGGTGGATGCTGGAGGAGGTCGACGGTGGATGAACAGTAGCCCGTGGAGACTGGAGGGGGTTGACGTTGGAGATGAACAGTATCCCGTGGAGTCCTGTTTTGCGGTACGCCACACCCCTCCCGATGAACAGGACCCCCGTTTTGACCATAGCGCTCCAACACAAGTCCGTTTCCTCCGTTTTGCGGTATGCCACACCCCTCCCGATCAACAGGACCCCCATTTCGACCGTAGGAGGTCCGTTTCCTCCGTTTTGCGGTATGCCAGACCACTCCCGATGAACAGGATCCCGTTTCGAACGTGGCCGGTCGAACACAAGGCCGTTTCCTCCGTTCTGCGGTACGCCAGGCCTCGTTTCCATCGGCTGTTCCGTCCAAGCCCTCCCGATGAACACGATGACGCATTCCGTTCCGTCCCAGCCGGTTGGCTCCCCATGAACACGACGACGACGCAGTTTCTCCGTTCCGACCCAACCTTGTACACGAGCCCTGGCCGTACGTACGTGCGAGTAGGCGTCCGAGACCCCGCCCGTATGTACGTACGTGGCCGTATTTACTTTCTTGCACCCTGGCCGCTGTACGTACGTGTACATGCTACGTGCGCGCCTCTACTACGACACGTGCGCGCCTCTACATCGACCAGTATGTACGTACACGGGCGCGACCAGAATGACAACGCTACGTACGCTTCGACCAGGTGGGTCCCGACTGTCAGGCACTTCCTTGCGTGCGAAGATGTAGCTGGTGGGTCCCAGCAGTCAGGGGGAAACGTTTTTTCGCGAAATACGGTGGCCCATCCGGTGGGTCCCCGCTGTCAGGTGGAGGAATAATTATTTTGCGCGTAATAAGGAGGTACTTCCTTGCTGCGGCCGTGGACCCAGCTGTCAGCCTCTCCACGTACAGTACTCTTCCGATGGAAGTCGTTCCTTGACCACGTTGACCACGCCGTGCCGAGAGCACCAGGGCGGTGGACGACGGTGATGCCTAGGAAGGGGACGACGCGGAGCCGGGGAAGAAGCGGCAGTGGAAGCCCGCGCAGAGAGGAGTACGAGGGTTCACTGGTTCGGCTGCGGTGTGAGGCTGCCGTCGCCGTAGGGCCTGGCCAGCGGTGGGAATAGTAGGGAGCGGTGAGGCCTCCGCGGCAGCCACAGCCGGCCACGGGAGGCAGGAGCATGCGGCACGACCGGCGCTGCTTTTGGCGGCTGGAGCAACAAGACTAGAGGTTGAAGAAGCACTACGGCCGTTGGATGGACATCGTACGGTCACTGGAGCTAGAATCGTTCATATTGACTAAGTTGACAAAGCACTCCGTCCCTGTCAACTTAGTAGGCCCACAAGTCAGCCTCCCACCAAGGTGGGTCCCAACTAGCAAGGGGAGTATTCATTTTTTTGTGCATAATAAGGAGGCACTTCCTTGCGTGTGAAGATATAGCTGGTGGGTCTGACCTGTCAGCGGTGGGAACGTTTTTTTCGCGAAATAACCCTTCCGGTAGGTCCTAGCTGTCAGGTGGAGGAATCATTATTTTGCGCGTAATAAGGAGGCATTTCCTTGCGTGCGGCCGTGGACCCAGCTATCAGCCTCTCCACGCACAGTCTACTTCCGATGGTGTCGATCGTTGACCACGTTGACCACTCCGCGCCGAGCGCATCCAAGGTGGTGGACGACGGCGAGGCCCCGGACAACAACGAGCCGGAGATGGGAAGACGCGGGAGTAGAGTCGCAGATGGAGAGGTGTACGAGAGTTAACTAGTTCTGGTGCGGTGTGGTTCGGCAGTCGGTGGAGAAGAACAGGAGGCGTTGAGGGGTGGAGGGATGGCCTGGCCAACGGTGGAGTAGCGCTTCACAGCGAAGCGTGCTAAGAAGAGCTGCTAGCAGCAGGAGGCGGGAGCAGGTGGTCCCGGCGGCGCTGGAGGAAGAAGACGAGAGATTGAAGATGGATGCCGGTCGTTGGATGTAAATCCAATGGCTAACGATGTCAGAATTATTTGTTGACTAAGTTGACAACGACTTGCATTGGCTTCGGCCTATTGGCCCACATTTCAGCCTCCAAAAATGTGGCACGTATTCAACCCATTTTTTCAGAATTTACAATCTTTTTTTTGCGGGGTAGAATTTACAGTCCATTTGATCTTTTTTTTGAATTACAGTCCATTAGCTGGGCTGGGTGAACAAATAATGTAGCGTCCATGCGGCCCATTTATGTTTTTCCTAAAAAAATACAGGCCATTTGCACTTTCTCGAAATACATGATTTTGCTGGGCTGATTCTAATTATAATGTTGGGGTGGGCGCAGCAATGTTATCAAAAAATAAACAGGGGCGGAGCATTTTGTTATATATATATTTAAATAATAAGTGATTTATTATTACATTGGTCCTTAAATCTTACGAAGCTTTTGTACACAATCACCAGGATTTTCGTTGCCAAAAAAATTCCAGGATTTTATTGTTAAGAAATTATTTTTATAAGTTAACAAGATGTGGGATATTGTTTTCTTACATATGTAAGTATCTGTTAAATATATGATGACAATAACAATAATATATAATAACATATAAAATAATTTAAATATATATAATATAGTTAGAAGGGAAACATAAGTTGGACCAGGCGTTCCTATTCTTATATAGAAAAATAGAACAGACGTCTGCGTTTTCTTCAAAAATAAACATGAATTGGGCTGCTGATGTTTCAGGAAAAATAAAACCTCGGATGGGAGGTCCATAGGCCGGTCGATACATGACGGCCCTCAAGAAAATACAAACAGCCTTATGGACCTCCCATCCGAGGTCGTGGGCTGCGCATGTTAAAAAAGAAAGCCTAGACGGGGCAGCTGTTCCGCCCGGGTTCGATTCCACCTGTGCAGAGAAAATATCTCCAAATTTTTTGCCTCTGCCTTTATTGACATGTGGGTCCCAATTGTCATCTACGCACAACACGTCCTACACTTGTCAAAACTTCGTTCCTCGTTTTCTCTGTTTTGCGCACACTCGACATTGTGTCGGCATTTTGAAAATAGCATATCTTTTTGACTGTGCATCATATGAAGATGTACCATGCATGAATGTTGATCAGCATGATGTTAACTGGCTGGTAGTTCCAGTTTTGACCATGAATAAAACTTCCAGCATGATGTTAACACCGTTTGAAAAGGCCATGTCAATATAAATGCTCTGCCTCTGAAAGTTGCAGTTTCTTATCTGAAACTGAACTTGGAGTCTCTAATCTGAATCTGAAACTTGCAGTTTCTTCTCTGAGAATCACATTGTCTGCACTTTTATACTCCTATGAAACTACATTTTTAAAGTGCTAAAAATATACCTCTAGAATTCATAAAATACTTCATATGCTCAATACTGCAAATCTGAAATTCAAAAGACATTCATATCTGAAAGTACTCTCATAATACACAACACAAAACACAATTCACAACCTGCAAATACTAACAACCCTAAGCTCCTCCTGACAATTCACAACCTACCCAACTATTGGTCTAGGGGGGGGGCAAATCCCTCCTATTCCTCGGCGGCAGACAGCCGCCCCGTGAGATGATGTGACGGCGAGGGAGAGGATGGCGGGGAAGCATCGTCAGGCCAACTGTTTTCTCCTCTTGCAGTTGGGTTCAGTCGACGAAGACTCCACAGGCTCGCTCTGGCACGTCACCCTCACAAACGGCACCCTGTAGATGCTCGATCCTTCAATCTCTGGTGGATGCTCCATCTGGGATCGATACTCCCACCACCGCGCCCTCACGATCGGATTCGGTGGATCTGTTTGCTCCATGGCCCAGAGGAGCAGCTCTAGGTACTCCCGCGTGACTCCCTCCAGGAGTATCGCCACCTTTTCGCTCTGTTGCAGATATTTGGCCATGGATGTTGCCGTCGCCGCTAGTTGGTCCTTGTTGTCAAACCAAGACTGTATCTCCAACATCCTAGCTAGCTTCATAGGGTCGCCGACTGTGATCCTCACGTATCGGTTGTACTCCTCCATCGATCTACTTCTCCACAGCACCTTCACTCGCCGGCGGTGATTTTTGAATGGAAGAGGAGAGGAGCAGCGCTGGTTTTGGTTTAGAATGGGAGAGGAGCGACGCTGGTTTTGGATTGGAACAGGAGAGGAGGGGCGGTGGTTTTGAAATGGAAGAGGAGAGGAGCGGCGGTGGTTTAAGAGGAGAAGAGCGGAAGAGCGGCGTTGGTCTTGGAAGTATTTTTTTGTTTTGCGTATTTTGGGTCAAAGTTTGACCACGTACTGTATTTGACAAGCAAAATGTGAATGCATGTCACCAAAAATTGTATCGTTTGGTTCGTATCTGAATGTACTTTCAAATTATATTATTTTTGCAACGTATAACATATATTTTATTTGTGAAAATCATGGTCAATTATGACCCAGAATAAAAGGGAGACTAGTTAATGTGGGGTCGCTTTCTTAATTGAAGGGTAAATCGATTTTGATTTTGATCCAATCACAGCGCGCCGGCCCTCTCATCCAATCCTAAATCGCTGCCGCACGCTCCTCTCCCTCTTCTCCATTGCAAAACCACCACCTCTCCTCTCCATCATCTCCATTCCAAAACCACCGTCTCGCCTCTCCCTCTTCTCCATTGCAAAACCACCTCCTCTCGCCTCGGACGAGGATCCCCTGACGTAGCCCATCCTGCCATTGAGACACTGACACATGGGTCCCACCAAGCGCGGGGCCCACCTGTCAGTGACCGAAAGGCAGGGGAACCTCTCCTCTCCATCATCTCCATTCCAAAACCACCGTCTCGCCTCTCCCTCTTCTCTATTGCAAGACCATCGTCTCTCCTCCCATCCTCCAAAGCTAGCACCGACCACTCAGAAGGACATCTATGGAGGTGATGCAGCAGCGAATCTGGCAGATCGCCGGCGGCGACCAGGCAAAGTTAGCCAGGTTGAAGGAGATCCTTACTTGGTTTGACAATGAGTGGGATATTTCGAGGACGGTGAGGGCCATGTGGCAATGTATGCGAAAGAGCGAGACGACGGTGATGAGGGCGGTGATGTACTCCTCGGCGGCAGTCACGCGGAGCCACAGGAGTATTCGTTCTCCCACCGCAAGAGGAGGCCGGATGGCGCGATGTCGCTTCCCCGCCGTTCTCCACGGTTCCCTCGACGCTCGCCTCGTTTCAACGGTGTCGGTAGGGTTTAATGTAAGCTTCGCACTAACCTAATCTTCCATCTGCTCATGCTTACAATATGTGTGACAACTAATAAAAATCATGCTTACAATCAGTCTCCGAGTACTACGCCAATCACCCTAAAATAGCTCTGGACCTTTGGGTCAAAGTTGTGACACTGTGTACAAATAAAGAAAAATAGATTGGTGCTTCTTTCAGAAAAGAGTACACCCCTAGAAAACTGCCAATATAAGCTACTAGTATTTTTTTAAGTCTAAGCTACTAGTATTTGGTTAGAGGATTTGCTGCCGAGAGAGATCCATCCACAGTGAGCGCCACACATCCCACTGATGGTGGTGGATGCCAATTCTTAGATGGAGCAGGGTTGGTGTTGGTAATTTTTACTTGGCACCTAGCACTCTGCATATATGCTGGTTCCATCCGTACATTTGTGCAGTTCCACCAAAATGCAGCTAAATAACCCTGTTTGCACAGATAATGAAAAGGCGTGATTACATTATAGTGGCACTAGTTGATGAAACATACACTAATAAGCAGAAGAAAATATTACATCATACTGGAAATTGACCCAAGTCTCCCCGATACACCTTCTGCCAGTGATGAACATCAGTGTATAGCGGTAGTACAAGGAGGGGCCTTGAGACATTCAAATCTCTCTTTTTGTGCAGATCAACTAAAATTAAGCACCCCAATTTGCAGAAATGCTTAAACATTAACAATGGGACTAGTTGATGAAACATACATTAACAAAGAGAAGCACTTTCTTTATCTACATTGGAAATGAAATGATAGAGAGGACACTCGCTCTATTTTAACTACATTATTACTTCATTTTATCAGTGACACTAGGGTCGAGCAGGTGGCAAACGAGGTGTACCGTGCGTCGCAAGGATGAAGGCCGGGGGTGCTTAGACTGAGATGTTGAAGCTGGCTCTTTCAGTCCCTATCTTCCCCCTGATGTTTCTGTGGTAGCATTTGGGTTGTAATCCAAACTTGGTCGAGCTGGTGCTGCGTCCCCCTACCTGCCTAGCTTATGTGGCAAACTTGTCTCCTTCTAGTACTCAGTCCGTTCTAGTAGTAGTTGCATAACTGCCCATTTACACTGAGATGTTGTCGGATAATGGTTCTCTATGGTTGGGTTTCTTTAATGAAATCAGAGGGAACCCCCTCTTTCGATATATAAAAAAGACAGTGGCACTAGCAGTGCCAAAACATTGCCTGAAATTAATAGTGCCACTAGATTAAGGTGCAAAATAACAACATTACTGCTTTATCATGGCAGTGCCAAAACAGTAGCACAAGAGCATGATCAACATGCAGGATCTTTGGCAAACGGTCAGACCAAAAAGGAACATACCTTGTGATGGGAACCATATCTGCAGTCAACGCCATCGTAGAAGGGATGACACCAGTCACCAACATGGATGATTCAATTCATGGGACCTTTTGGTGCAGTTCACTAAAATGAAGCAATGTCCCATGAGCTAGCAGCTTCTTCTTCTTCTTCTTCTTCTTCTTCTTCTTCTTCTTCTTCTTCTTCTTCTTCTTCTTCTTCTTCTTCTTCTTCTTCTTCTTCTTCTTCTTCTTCTTCTTCTTCTTCTTCTTCTTCTTCTTCTTCTTCTTCTTTTTTTAAGAAAAGGGCTCCAGCCCCGGTTCCATTTCCATCAGAGAACGAAACCCACAGAGCTTCTTCTTCATTAGTTGCAATAAAATTAAGCAACATCAAGGTTGGTCGTGAAGCTCCTGGAATGTTCAACTATAATTTGGATATCATTTGTGCAGTTCAACTAAGATCAAGCGTGAAATGTATATCTCTGTTTGCACAAAAAAGGTGGAAAGGAGGGTGACTAACAAGTGATGAAACATGCATCAAATGAAAAAAAGCATGTTCCTTATCTGAATGGCAATCGTACAAGGACAGTAGCAATTTCTAGCAGCATTGCTAGATATTAGTGTGGGCATTAGGATTAACTATGACAATCGTTAAATACGACATTACTTTAATGGTGCCATTGCTTCATTTTACCAGCAACATTACATTAACAGCTGCTACAGAGTCGGTATTTGGGCATGGGAGAGTAGGCGGACCAGGACAGTTGCATCTCTAACGAAAATAAGCAACTTATCTTAATGGGAAATTTAGCAGGACATGAAAAAAGTGCCATTGATTCATATTACTGGAGGCATTACATTGAAAACAACATTGGTTTAACGTGTCCTTACTTTTAACAGTGCGACTGCTACATTTTACCAGTGGCATTACATAAGAGCGGCTCGGGGCAACAAACATCATAAGAGGATATCTGGGTTGTTCCATTTTTGTTCGGTATATAGCCACCTTATACCGTGTGAGGCTAGCAAATCTAGTGCTGGGCTTACTCTGTTGACTTGTCCCCCAGTCCCCACTTTCTTTCCTTTTTCAACCAATATATCGGGTTTATATTGAGTTTGTACTGCATTCCCTTTATTTCCCTATTAGACCTAGAGACCAGTTGGATAGCCAGTCTCTGCTACTTTTCGCCCCCATTATTTCCTCTTTCGAACAAGTCCTAGATTCAGGTAACAAATCTTCCCCCACCCCCACCCCCTTTCTTCCTTGTTTGAACCAAGTACTACTAGATTCGAGTGCATGAACTAGTTTTACCTCATAACAGTAAAAAAATTAGGTGGTTTTCGAATAGCCGATCGATCCTATCTACACGAGGGGGCCTGAGAAATAGTAAAAGATATAAATGCAGCGACGTCAGGAGCTCGGGAAGTAGAGCAAGGCCGGTTTCGAAGGAAGTTATACCTGAGGGTCGCCGGGATGTCGCTAGGTGGGCGGCGGGAGGCCAGATCTGCCCACACTACGGCAGCGAGGAAGAAGGGGTGGGAGGCCCTCCCTCGCCAGTGTCGCTTGGGAGAGAACGGCAAGGCACGCTGATCGGGACGCGCCGGCAGTGGGTAAGAGCTGTCGCCAAGGACGACCGCGTGAACGTTGCACCTTCTCACCTTCCCCGGCGGAGAGGATCTGGCTGGATCTGTGACCAGCGGTGAGTAGAGAGAGTGTGGCCACCGCTGTCGTGTTTAGATCTGGAGAGGACAAGACAGTGTGAAGGGAGCAACACTAGCAAGCAAGCGCGGAGGCTCCTGCCTATATAGTGGAGTACTAGTTATCTTTTGTCTACCGGCCGGAGCCGGCTTGACCTCGGCAATGACTGTCGAGAAGTCTTCATGCACGTGCCCCGGAGGCGTAGTTGTCGTCATTTTGATCTGAAGCACCGGATTATAACATATAACACAAAAAAATGCCACATGACAAGAAATCATAACCTCACTGCACAAAGGAGACAAGATGAATCCCGACGGACAAACTAGACGAGGATCAAAGCTCAAATTAAAGATAAACTCGTAGAAAAGGGGTCCGTCGATAGTAGTCTTCGTGCATGTGCCCCCAATGACTAGCCCAACTCAGTTGTCGCTGTTTAACTCTCGAAGTGATCCGAAGCACATGACACCTAATTTCGCGAGATGACAAGAAACCTGTTTTTAGATTTCTCACCAGAACTACAGCCCTGTACAACACAGCCTGGACGATATGTAGACGATAGTCAATCCAGGCGTGTCTGCTGGAGTCTGGTCACATGCATGGACGAACTGATCTTCCGTGTCTTGCAGGGATCGTCCAGGTACCAAGGTGGAGTATGTGCTTCTATTAACTCAGCCGACTTGCGGGGCCGGGGAGTGTGCCTATGGTCGGTTCTCAATTGCGGTCCCACATGTGTGTGCAAACGCAATATGATGCGCGTTCCATTCAGAGAGCGGCGTGCCAGACCGACCGATCGTCTGTGGTGCGACGCGAACGCGACGGGCGTGCTGTATACTCCGTACGTGTGTACCGCCGTTTTCTTGAGCTTTGCTCATGGCGCAATCCATGGATGCGAAATTAGTATACTGTACTATTTAAAAGTCGAGGGCGGGGCTTTTCCCGCGCGGTAGGCGGGGCAGTTCCGCCTAGTCGGTTCGATAGAGACGCGAGAAGATGAGGGAGTAGGCTGCTGCAAACGTAGGGCTGTGTGATTTGATAGTGAGTTACTGCTGGACAGGTGGGGCCTGATTATTTGACTTGCCATTATCATTTTAACTGCGGTGCTATGACCGGCTTGAGTCTCCTGATTCCTGACCACCTCCATACAGGTGCCTCTCCCGATGCTCCACCATGTAGAGGCTGGCTCTTGCTTGAGAGCCCACTCCTGCACTTTTTCCTTGCCTCTTTCCCCCACATATGCAAAAATGCCATGTAAAGCGGGCTTATAGCCCACTATTGTACTTGATCCTACAGGTGCTAAGCCTACCACATAGGCATAAAGTCTGATGTGGCAAGTTAATTAAGAAGAGAGAGACTAGTTTGGTGACCCCAGGAAGAAACGGTGCTAAGCGCGTGTACCTAGATGATAGACTAGTTTGGTGGTAGGCGCGACCATGATACGGGCTGCTGGCAGCCCTTGGATATGAGATCGAATGGTCGCATGCTAAGTTGCTGAAAATTTGCAGAATAACCCTCCAGGATAGGATATTCACCCATAGGTCTAGAGTCACGCCATGCAACCGTTCGATCTCAGATCCAAGGGCTCTCAGAAGCCCGTATCATGGGAGAATGGAAAGCTTCGTATCACCTGTAATTTTGCCGATGCTTGACATGACATCGAAAGCCATTTAATTGGGCGTCGAGTAGACATGACATCTAATTGGGCCCCCATAGTACTGTGCATGAATCCATTTATCCGCCAGGCAAGCCACTACCCTGCCATTCGCACGCGCCCCCCACTCGACATTTTTACAATCGATAAACCGCTCCTAGTCGTCCCGTCCTTTCACATTACAGCAGTTCCACTAATACTAACCCTCCTCCCAAATCCATGGCGTCCCGAATCTCCATGATCAGCGGTGAGTACAAGGTTAGAACCATCACCGGCGATGAGTTCGACGTCATCTACACCCGTTCTTCCGCAACGGTGAAAGAATGCCTTGCTCGCTTCAAACGCATGTTCGAAAACTCAAATCATGAGTGGGTCGCTGGGCTAGATGTTGAGCACACCACAGTCCTGGGAAGCGAGAAGAAACTAAAGGAGGCAGAGAAGAAGAAGCCCGCCGTGATCCAGGTTTGCGTGCATGAGTTATGCTTGGTCTACCACATATGCCATGCCGACGTTGAGTGCGAGGAATTTAAGAAGTTCCTCAAGGGCGGCCGAGTCAAATTCGTTACTGTAGACTTTAGGAACGACAAGGAAATCCTGGGTCGGATAGGCCTCGTTGTAGGCGACCCCTTCGACCTCCAGAAGGAAGGGCTGGTGCCCTCCCTTGACCAGCCTTCAATGCTGACCCTGGCAGGAGCCATGGTTCATCCTTCGTATGGTAAACTAGAGAAACCTCCGTACATGTTTCATCGTCATGCATGGCAGTGGAATGTACTAGATATGGACCACATCCACTACGCTGCAATGGATGGCTACCTTTGTTTCAATATCTACAAGGGTTGGATGAAGAGCAAGATCCAAGTGTGCGGTTCAAGAAAAGAAGTATCGCCCAAGAGGAGGAGGGACAAGGACGAAGTCGAGGACGTGGAAGAGGACTCCGAGTAAGGTGGCAGTGTCGTTGCTCATGGTGGTTCTAATGCAGTGTCTACCGGATTAGTTCCTTAGTTTAATTTCTGGTGTGCTTAGTTTTATTTGAGGGGTGTGTTGTGCTGAGCCCCCAGCAGAACTATGTTATGTTTCTTCTTGTTATATTTCATACATTTCATCTTTTAGTTGGTATAGTACTACCACTCGTTTCTTGACATTATATACGTACAATATATATGGCCAACATCATATAGCCAGCAGTTTAGTTGTCAAAGAATTTCAGGGTGCTTAGTTTTCTCAAAGAATTCCAGGGTGCTTAGTTTTATTTGAGGGGTGTGTTGTGCTGGACACCATTAACTTATCATTGTGAGAATCGGCTTATTTTTGTCATGTAACATGGTCAACGGGGTTTGACATGAAAATAACAATGTTTAATGGCATTTCTGAGCAAACATCTAACTTAACGATGGCATTTTTTAGATATCTAATTGCATTTTTGAGCAGGCATCTCACGGGTCGATGGCATTTTTTGAGTAGTTGTAACTTCTAATGGCAAAACTGAGTAGTGATACACAACTAGTTGCATAAATAATAATAACCCAAGAATTAAATAGGGCTAATTTCTTTATTTCTTTATACCTTTGTGTGCGAAACAATATACGCTGCCTACCGCCAGATTTTCTTTACAGAGGCAACATAGAACTATATGAGTGCCTTGTTAAATTTTGGAATTATTCTGGGTTCATTTGGCCTTTTTTATACATTAATTGAGTTTCTGGTCATTTAATGTGCATAATTCAAATTTGAACTACAAGCACATGCTCCCGTGCACCAAAGTTGACTGAAAAATCACATGTGTGTCCTCGGGTGAATTTCTAGGTCCCATGCAAGAAATGGGAATGAAATTCAAACATTTGGGCATCGTGGTTCGGCCGAGAACATTGAGAAGCTTGGTTTTAAAATTCTTGTAAATCCAAAACACGCCTGAAAATCATGAAACTTGGCATGGTGTCATGTCATGGTACTACCATGCTGTGGTAAAAAAAATGCAGAATAGGAACAAGTTTTGGTATAAGTTTCTTGCAAACCGGAGCTTCTCTCAAGAAGGCTCGTGGTTCTGAGAGGGAACGTGTCACCTTTGTGTGCATAATTAAATTTTAAATACAAGCACATGCTCCAATGCACCAAAGCTGGTTGAAAAATCACATGTGTGTCCTCGGGTAAATTTCTAGGTCCCATGCCAGAAATGGGAATGAAATTCAAACATCTGGGCATCATGGCTCGGCTGGAAACATTGAGAAACTTGGTTTTTTAATTCCTGTAAATCCGAAACATGCATGAAAATCATGAAACTTGGCTTGGTGCCATGACATGGCACCAACATGCTGTGGTAATTTTGCTGTCCGATTTGCGAAGGCGCACACATTAACAATCAACAAAGTCATTTTGGAACAAGTGTTGTCACGTTACAATCGGAAACACAAGTATTATTGAAACCGTGGGCATTCTATTTACCATTTATGTGCCGCCACGCGTCCCCTTTTTTTGTTAGCTAGGCGGCGCCGTGCAGGGTAGCTATTTAAGTACGGGAGGCGTGCGATCAGACCCCTGCGCGTGTGTAGGATCGGAAGTATGTCTAGAGGGGGGGGGGGTTAGACTACTTGACCAAATAAAAATCTAGCCTTTTCCCAATTTTAGTTCTTGGCAGATTTTAGCAACTTAGCACTAGTCAAGCAATCAACCTACACATGCAATTCTAAGAGTATAGCAGCGGAATGTAAAACAATTGCATATGAATGTAAAGGGATGAGTTTGAAGGAGCAAATGCAATATTGACATGGAGATTTTTTATCCGTGGTTCCGATAGGTGGTGCTATCGTACATCCACGTTGATGGAGACTTCAACCCACGAAGGATAATGGTTGCGCGAGTCCACGGAGGGCTCCACCCACGAAGGGTCCACGAAGAAGCAACCTTGTCTATCCCACCATGGCCGTCACCCACGAAGGACTTGCCTCACTCGGGTAGATCTTCACGAAGTAGGCGATCTCCTTGCCCTTACAAACTCCTTGGTTCAACTCCACAATCTTGACGGAGGCTCCCAAGTCACACCTAGCCAATCTAGGAGACACCACTCTCCAAGAAGTAACAAATGGTGTGTTGATGATGAACTCCTTGCTCTTGTGCTTCAAATGATAGTCTCCCCAACACTCAACTCTCTCTCACAGGATATAGATTTGGTGGAAAGAAGATTTGAGGGGAAAGCAACTTGGGGAAGGCTAGAGATCAAGATTCATGTGGTTTGAATGGAATATCTTGACCTCAACACAAGTGTAGGTGGTTCTCTCTCAGAAAATATGTATTGGAAGTGTAGGCATGTACTGATGGCTCTCTCCATGAATGAAGAGTGGGTGGAGGGGTATATATAGCCTCCACACAAAATCTAACCATTACACACAATTCACCAAACTCGGTGGGACCAAATCATGAAACTCGGTCGGACCGATTTAGTTCAAAATGTGAACGTTAGGATTTTCAGTGGGACCGACTGTATCAACTCGATGGGACCGATGTCATTAGGGTTAGGGCATAACGTAATCTCGGTGAGACCGATTACACAAACTCGGTGATACCGATTTTGGTAAGAGTCAAACAGAGAGTTGGTCAGGCAAACTCGGTGGGACCGATTCGCTCATCTCGGTTGGACCGAAACGTTACGAAAGGGAAACAGAGAGTTTGCATTGCAATCTCGGTGGGACCGATCGCTCATCTCGGTTTGACCAAAACATTACGAAAAGGAAACAGAGAGATTACAACCCCATCTCGGCGGGATCGAGATCCCTATCAGTGAGACCGAATTGATTAGGGTTTCTGGCAGTGGCTATGCCAACTGAACTCGGTGGCTCCGGATATGAAATTTCGGTAGGGCCGAGTTGGACTTTTGGTTTAGGACATATGTGGATATGAGAAACTAGTGGAGGATTTTGGAGCATATCACTAAGCATTTTGAGCAATAGCCTCATTAAGCAACACCTCATCCCTTCTTAATAGTATTGGCTTTTCCTATAGACTCAATGTGATCTTGGATCACTAAAATAGAAAATGTAGAGTCTTGTGCTTTGAGATTGAGCCAATCCTTTGTCCTTAGCATTTTGAAGGGTCCACTTTCTAATCCATGCCATGCCAATCATTGAGCTTTCCTGAAATATTTATCTTGGAATAGCATTAGCTCAATGAGCTATATGTTGTTAGGAATTACCAAAACCACCCAGGGATAGTTGCACTTTCAGCGTGCTTATCGGGAGGAGAGCCCTTTGACCTCCATCTGCCGTCCACCTCTGTCCCAAGGTACCATTAATGGTGCCCAAGCCTCTGTTTAATGGCGTGGCAATGTCTCACTCGACTGAGATTTAAGAGAGAAAAAAGAAAATCTGAAAAGAAAATTTTGCACGGATCTTGATGTAAGATCTGACGGACCTATATAACATCTACTGCGACTTATAGTAGGACTGATGAATATATATATATAAGGACGACGAGAGTGGATAATAATTGTCTTACATAATTAGGAAGATAATGAAAAAAGCCACATGCGGCTATGCCCGAAATACACAAGGGCAAAAGAAGAACGAAGACGCATACAACGATCTGGCTCGCTGATCTCTACTTTCTTTATGCGCTGCAGGTCGCAAAGACTAGTTCTCGCGGCGGGCGATGATCTCTTTCATCAGTTTCATGTCCTTAATACTCTGCTTGGCAGCATCCATGGATTCCTCCACCAACCTGTTGCGCTCGATGCGGAGCATGGCATTCTCGTCCATAAGTTTCTTGATGATGACGCCCATCCTCTGCAATACGGCAGCGGTCTCCTCCTCCTACATCGCCCTTCCGGCGATCTTCGCCCTCAGCAGGTCGCGCTCGCCCCAGAGCTTCGCATTGCCCTCCTCGAGTTGCCGGATGACGCCGGTAGCCTCGTCCTGCATCCTCGCCCAGCCGGAGATCTGATCCATCTGGCTATGGACTATCGCATGCATCCGCCTGTAAGAGTCCTCGCCTGCCTGCGAGTAATTTTCCCAGGCCGCCGCGGCATGGAGGGACATCTCTGCTGCATCCGTGGCGTGGCCGGACCAGTCTGCTACATCGATGGCGCGGCGGGACCTCCGTGCTGCTTCGGCGGCGCGGCGGGACCTCTGTGCCGCTACTGCTGCGCGGCTGGACATGTCGGCTGCTTTCGCGGTGAGGCGGGACATCTCTCGTGCTTCCTCTTCCATGCTCACCTCTCCCTGGTGGAAATCTCTCGACCCAAAACTCACGCTGGCTATGGCTTGATTGTTTCTTGTGGATGAGGAGTTGAGGAGGAATGTGCAGTCATCTTAGCATAGTAGTATTTATAATCGAGTACTACTAATACGCTCCTAAGTGGGAAACCGTTTAGGTTGTGATCGGTGTGAACAAGTTTGCAATTAAATATAGCATGGTAGTAGTAGTAATTTGGAATGTGACGAGACGCGCTCAAGATTTATTGACGGTTCTAGTTTCGAAGTGCGGCACTATTCACGGATGGCGTAACGTCAGCACGTTTTCTCGGCCGTGGTGTAGTATATGCCATGGTACTACTAGTTCTTTTTCTACTGCTGTGTACGTGCAAAAACTAGCACCGTCGGATACATATCTTACGATTGGCGTTCGACAGGAATAGCCTCGTGGTGAGCTATAGACTAGTGTTCTTTTCAGATGCATTACACCTATCTCTCGGGACTTCTCGCACGCACCATCACTGCTCCCTAGGCCGATGCCACCCACATACAGTTGTACTCTGAGAAGAGGTGCACGCACGCACTCGTCCTCGCGCACACACGCATCTGTAGCTACGAATTGTAGTGTTCTCAACCATCCGATTGGCTCTATCATAGGTTTCACGTTGCTCCTTGGCCTTGATATTGAGATGTTTTAAACGCGGAGGCTAAGATGGAGGCGCGAGGTTTTGGTTAATGTGCGGGCCGCACATGGCACCAACACGACACAGGCTTCGTCTGCCTGGTGCGCATGCAGTCGGGTGAGTTGTCCAAGTATAGACACAACCAGGCCCTCGTTGGTATCCGTGCCTCGACTTTGGCTGGTCATAGAGGAGAGTAACATAGACCAGTTACTAGTCTATGTTACTAGTACCTTCATAGTGGGTAGTGTAATATACATAGTAGTATATGCATAGTTTTGCTCCATGGCGCAATCCATCGATACTACTACTGTACAAATGTATACATTTTTTAAAAGGCTAGAGGGCGGGGCAGTCTACCTTGGTCCTTTTCACGAGAGGCGAGGGCCTTTGTGATTTGATGGCTCATTACTGCTGGAAGGCGGGGCCTTGTGATTTGACTGCTCGTATAAATGTGCCGACGACCTGAGGAGGAGCAAAGAACCATGCGGTATACTCAAGTTTTCCACTGGAGTACGACGGAGGAGCACGAAACACGGCAGCCCCGTGCCATATCCTCTACTCTCTGCTCTTATTATATATTACTAGCAAGAGGCATTGTTCTATTGGCGATAAAGAATGATCTAATTTGCTAGTCATCTCATTTTTAGCATTGTTCTATTCATGCCTCGCAGAGAAGGTGACACGTGCGGCGAAACACCCGAAGCAAAATAAGAAACACAGGAGCAAAAGAAGGAGGATTATCACCCCCAAAAAAGAAGGAAGACACACACACAAGTCTGGGGCGCTGCTTTCACTACATGAAGGGTTGCTGGCCGCCGAGTCGTAATTGCTTCTTCATCGCCTCCACGACCTCCATCTCCTTGCGTGTCTCCTCTGCCATCTTCATCATTGTGTCCATGACGCATGATTTCTCCACGCGAGCCTTCATCATCTATTCCACGGCCGCATTACGTACCTTGACAGCAGCCGGGTGCTCGATGCGGAACTTCGGCAACTCCTCCTTCTGTTCCATGACGAGGGCCTGCAATAGCTTCATCGAGGAACTACTATTCTCATGCAGCTTCTTCCAGCCGGCGTTCTCCTCCTTCAGCAGGTCGAGCTCGTGGCAGAGCTTCACGTTGTCCTCCTGAAGTTGCAGGATTTCGCCGGTCGCCTTCTTCTTCGAGGCAATGCTCTTCTTCAGCAGCATCACCAAGCCAGCGGTCAACCCCCCCTGCTCATTGAGCTCAGCGGGCATGTCGTCGAGGCTCTCCTCAGCAGCTCCACCAAGCCGTGGATGAACTCCTTCTGCTTATTGAGGTGCTTATTGAGCTGATCGGGCATGTCGTCGAGGGATAACGACTCCAGCACCGCCAGCTCGGCATGTTCGCCTCCGCGTCTAGGGCGCTCCTGGGAGCCATCGCCTGCCCGTGAGAGATCTTTCGAGGTCTGTGCGTGGCAGCGAGCCCTCTTTTTTTTTCTGCAGCCTTGGTTGCCGCTCCCTTGTTACGAGTAGTTCTCGACCTAGAGCTCTGCACACCGGCCATGGCAAGGACGGACGAAGAAGCAGGACTTATGAGGAGGAAGGTAGAGTAATTTTCGGTTAGGTAGTTCCCCTTTTTATAGCCTAAGTACTAGCACTAGTACTAAAACCTGCATAGTGGGAACACGTTCAGGTTTGGTACGTACTGGTAGGTGTGAGCAGGCTTGCACTTAATTGTAGCACTAGTACTTTCGAATGTGATGGGAACAAGGTAAAGATTAATTGATGGTTTTTGGTTTCGAGGCCCGAAACGGCTCCCGATGAGTTTAGTGGAACATAAATTTCAAGTAGACTGCACTGCTCAGAGGCGTAAATATTATGTTACTGTCAAAAATTGGCACAAAATACGAAGGATACCAATGGAAGTACAACTAGCAACCCATGATTTAACTACTCGCATGCGCGCAGTGGAGTAGTAATGTCTTTCTTCCGCTCTCACGTCCACTCAATTTGCATGCGCTGTATTAATTGACCATCAATGAAGTGAAGGACTTTACACGCGTCAAATTATCACATGGGGTGGATCTTGGTACAAAATTGCGTCCGCCCGTGTACCCGCGTGTGCGTGCAAGGGAATGAGTGCGTGCGTGCACATCTTCGCTTCGTGCATGTACCGCCAGTGCGTCTCAGGGAGGACGAGTACATTCTTCTGGAACCAGCAGCACGTCACTGTGATCAATCCACACAAGGATGTCGCGACAACGCCTCCACATGTGCCACGTGCCCACGTGGCTTCATGAACTATAAGAGAGACACTATGTAGCGTGCCATTGTGTTTTGCACATACTCGAAGTACTAGTAAGGTACACGTGCATTGCACGCGTCAGATTTTGCAACCAAATTACGAATAAATACCACACTGTAGCATGTAAGCTTTGAGTCATATATGCCTGATGTAGACCTTCATTTAATTCTTATAGTTCATCTCATTCAAAATCAATTAGTTTTTATAAAAAACCTAGGGCCTCTTTGATTCGGAGGATTTCCAAAACGCGGGAATAGGAAGAACATGGGATTAGAGTGGAATGTCGTCTTGAATCCTACAGGATGGTACGAGTGTTTGATTGTGCATAGAAAAAACGCATAATTCTTTCAAAGAGGTTTGAGTGGATGGGATATTTCCTATGAAATCTAGTGCAAATGAATCATATGAAAAAATTCCTATGGTTTACAATCCTACGAATCAAACAACCAAGATAGGAAAAATTCCTAAGGATTAGAATCCTCCAAAATTCCTTCGAGAATCCTTTGAATCAAAGAAGCCCTTAATCTATTTTATGATTCATGGGATTGTGTGTTGTAAAGCATAAAGTACAAACAAAGAATGGGCAGTTACGATATGGAAGATTCTAGAACAAAGGAGAACCACTTTTGTTTTGAGATTTGTGCATTATGCTTAAGTTCATCCATGGAGTCTGCTAGATTGTATATGTGGCAAAATCCGGTGGGGGGCTAGAAGATGGTGCGAGGGGCCGAGTGGAGGGAGACTATGAAGGAGTGCACAACTGCGAGATCGATATTTAGAGAGAGGGGGCGAGAACGTGCGCTGTTGCGCGCAGTGGCGGAGCCATGAAAAATGTCCCATGAGCTAGGGGGCCAAGCATTGCTAATCCTTTACGAGGAGGGCCAATTCAT
>NC_057805.1:420283851-420286469 GCF_018294505.1 Triticum aestivum | reverse complement strand
GAGAGGGGGCGAGAACGTGCGCTGTTGCGCGCAGTGGCGGAGCCATGAAAAATGTCCCATGAGCTAGGGGGCCAAGCATTGCTAATCCTTTACGAGGAGGGCCAATTAATCAACTTAAACCATTTTTACCAGCAATTGTCTAATGATCACATTCATATTAGCCTCGATATATAGTGATGTTAGGGGGGGGGGGGCAGGGCCCTTGCTGCCCCCTGTCTTGGCCATTGTGCGCGCGTCTGAGAGATGAAGCGGAAGGCATGGATGATGAGAGGGGGCCGTTGGATATATAATTAATGTGGGTGTATTAGCTATATATGTAATTCTATATAGAGAGGTATAGATTGATCGATGTGGACGTGGGAAAGAGGGTGAGACCTCACTAGATATATAGATTGATCGGTTTATGTGGAAAACCATGAAAGGCCTAGATATACACACACACACACACATAGAGGAACATCGATTGTTGCGCATGCATGTCAGAGATAAAGAATGCCCGATATGATGGAGAGGGGGATGTGTGTGTGTGTGTGCCTTCATGGGAGACCGACCTGAAGAAAAAGATTGCATGTGTGCGATGGATAATGCCGACTAGTAGTGTGTGTGCATGCATGCACGAGAGAAAGTTAGTGGTACAATTATAAAGAGAAGACCAATGTGTGGGTGTAGAAGACTAGGTGAGGTCAAAATCTATGTAAAGTTGAATTCAAATATTTGAATAAGAGATCATGATGTTTGAAACCCATGCATGCATGAATATAACGGAGATCTGCGCGGTGTGGTTTGGAAACGAGCATGTTGCAATGTATACACATTGAACAAGGTCAGATTGGTTTGAATTTGAGATACCGATGGCAGACATCGTCTGGCCACATTGCATCCGTGCATGGACAAACTATTCTAATTGGAGATGATGGGTGGCTTTCGCATCACATATCTATATCTATACCCCTATATATATATTATCTTAGATTTTTTTATATAGTGTGCGGATAACTTTAACTTTGAAAGATGGTCGTTGGATGAGGCCAATCCGATGGTGCAGAGCTGGCAAATTTGAGCACTACTGGCCGTTGGATATCATATAGATTCCACCAGATTTTGCCACATGTACAATCTAGAAGACTCTATGGTTGAACTTAAGCATAATGCACAAACCTCAAAACACAAGCACTTCTTCTTTGTTCTAGAATCTTCCATATCAGAATTGCCCAAATGTTTTTGTACATGATTTGTTTTTACTTTATGCCTTACAACACACAATTCCGTGAATCTTAAAATAGATTAGCTTTCTTATAAAAACTAGATGATTTTGAATGAAATGAACTATATGAATTAAACGAACATCTACATCATGCATATATGACTCAAAGCTTACATGCTATAATGTGGTATTTATTCATAATTTGGTTGCCAAATCTCATGAGTGCAATGCACGTGTACCTTACTAGTCTAAATGGTGTCTGTGTTTGTGTTGTGCGTGTTAAACACATTGTACGTAGTATATCATACTAGTCTAAATTGTCTTTTTTTCTTTTGGGTACACATTAAGCTTGTTCTCCCAAAATTTCAAGCCGCGCCTTGTTATGCCGAAATTTCAAGCTAGCATCTCTGTCTATCGTGCTGCGAAACTCCCGCCTCTTCAACCCGCGCCTTGTTAGCCCAAAATATTTAAGATATATCTTCGTCTTGTTGTGCTCCCACAACTCCCTCCATCTCAACCCGCGCCTTGCTATTCCAAAATTACAACGCGCGTGAAAACTCCCACCTCCTGTGAAATCCCGACATGTGAAATGCTCGTGATACCCCTGAACCGAAAGAACCGCCTCAAATCGGTGGGGTACTTTCGTGACTTACCCCACATTTCGGACAAGCGCGTCCCTAAGCCATGGTTCCCCACTCCCATCCCATCCGCCCACCCATTCGTACACCGAGGCCGGGAAAACTTGCGAAGCCCCACACCCTCCTCCGTCCGCCACCCAGCCGGAGCCTCTTCCCCGACGACGTCGTCCACAGCAACACCTCGACGTCCCTCATCCACCGTACCGGATGAGGATCCGTCGTTGATCTGGTCGTCCCGCCGGTTCAACCACCCCGTCCTCCACCTCCAAGGAGCTGCCCCGATGTTCCCCTCGTCTTTCGCGCCACCTCCATTCCCACACCGCCGTCTTCACCTACACCACCAGAAGAGCATCAGCATCACCGTTTCCTCGGGTGAAGCTGCGGCCTAATCGGCGCCACCAAAGAGGTTGTACACTAATCGCCGCATTTTCTTCTTGATTCGATCTCACGGTGCTGCCGGCGCTCGGTCCCGAGCCAACACGACGCGGCTCCATCCACCGCAGCGTCGCCAGCCACTTCCTCCACGGCGTCGCTCCCTCGGTGGCGACGTCCACATCAGTAGGAGATGCTGCTGCTTTAGCTCTCGCTCGCGCTGCTGCTTTGCTCTTGCTCTCGGTCCTCTGCCTGGTCCTCTCTTGCTCTTGCTCTTGCTCGCGCTGCTGCTCTCACTCTTGCTCTTGATCTTGGTTCAGCTGATTTTCAGGGGGTGGGGGGCTCGCCGGAGTTAAGGAAGAACCAGCCACAGCGGGGAGGGGGGCTCACCGGAGTAGTACCAC
>NC_057805.1:420247042-420283570 GCF_018294505.1 Triticum aestivum | reverse complement strand
CCACACTATCTATCTTAGGGTTCAGGGTGGGGGCGGTGGTCGCCGGCGGTGGTGGGGCGGTGGCGTGGGGATCGCCGGAGAAAAAACTCGGCACGGGGGGGCCTAGAGGGATGGCCAGGGCGGCGGCGGACCAGGGGTGGGGACTGTTTTTGGGGCGGGCGGGGCGGTTGTTTTTCCGGTGGTGGCTGGCGGCTCAGGGGGGTGGAGGTTGAAGATGAACTGCAGGCCCTTGATTTCGTATCCAACGGCTGCAAAATCGACTGACCAGAGATGAAAAAGTCAGTCGACTGACATGTAGCCTCACCTCTAGTGCGTTCAGTTTCGACAGCAAAATTCAGTTTCGACAGTTAAGTTCCGTTTCGACAGTTAAATTCAGTTTCGACAGTTAAGTTCAGAGATGAGCGGCTGATGTATACATCTAGCACTTTGTGGTTATGTATTTTACGTCATCTATCGGAGATGCTATTAGAAGTCCACTCAGGTTAACGTTGTCTCTCTTGTCCTGCTTCAGCCTCGGTGTCGTGCAACTCACCGGAGCTGCTCCAACGACGAAACCCTCCATCACAGCGGAGCAGTACCTCGGGCTCCATCTCCAGACGCCTAAGATCTTCTTCCCCTCCTCCGACAGCCAAGTTAGCTGGAGCATCCTCACCGGCCAACCCAATCACGCTGAGATCGACATGGCTTCGCCAAAGAGGTTGTACACTTCTTGTGGTTTGACTTAATCTCACCATACTTATTTGCATCATGTGATCTTCCAATTCTTGTGAACCAAACACCCAGATTGGCAGAAATCCTATGTTTTTAAATTCTCTGTTTTGCACGTGCATTCCTATCCTATTCCTGTCTATTTCCTATCTCTGCATTATTAGAATCCTCAAAATCAAACAAGCCCTTACAGAATTACTTCTGTTACAGATATGTGTCAAAGAAAACCTTGTGTGGTTTGTCCTGCTCCTGCGGTGCTGTGTTCCACCCCAGCTCAGCTGCTCCAACGACGGAAGGGTTCACCACAGCAGGGATCCGCTCTCCAGACTGTCTTTCGCTGCCTTAGATCTTCTTCCCCGCCGCCGGCAGCCACGACAACTGCATTACCACCATCAACTGAGCAGACGACCTTGAGGACTACACGCAAGAGAGGTCAGACTCTTCCGTGTCTGCTTACGTTATGCATCGCTTAATATGATGACATGCTACTTTATCGTCGTGTTCACCTATTAGACTCCGAGTCAGGTCCAAACTTATGCTGAAACTTGAGTTTTTAAATGGTTGTGCGGTACATATTGGCGCAGCAATCAGTACTATCTGTTTACTATCTGGTTAATCTCGGGTGTCTACTATGAGTTTCATGTTGGGTGCAAACAAACATTAAAGGATCCATTATCTGTATTTTTTAACTAAAGCTATTATCTGCCTGCTATCATTGGTTTTGGGTCTATCCACAGTTTGCTACCATCACTCTGGATTTGTGCATGCACTCCTTACATAATCTCACTATGTTTTATTCCTATGCATGTCAGTTATTGTACACAATGGAACTGAACATGTAGAGCAAAAGAGACGAGCCTTGCGTGGCAATAAAATTTCATGCAGACGTCGCTCCATGGTGGGCTCAAAGGTAGCCCCCCTCCACCCATTTCGGATCATACTCAAGAGGAAGATAACTGTTCCGAGGGGGATTCAGAAGCAGAAGACCACTCCTATTTACCCCATGAGGTCTTCGCTCTAACTTGGCACACTGATGTTGGTTATATCATGCATATGGTGCCTTGCATTGCTTACTTTATACATCAAATATGTCAATTGCTTAGTTTAGACATGCTTTGTGTGAATGCCATCTGTTTAGTTTATTCATCGTTTATGTGAATAATGCAATGCCATCTTGTTTAGCCAGGCATCATATATGTGAATTTTGTAATGCCATCCTGCTTAGCCAGTCATCTTGTATGTGAATTATATCAGGCCATCCTTTTTTTCATTACATATTACATTTGTCAACAATGTTAGTACATTCAACTACTCTTCCTGTGCATCAGCCATTTGACACAGTGATGGAAAATTCTGGAGTGAAAACAAGGTCTTCAGAGCAGACTATGCTATCTGATGAAGCGCATATCTCGATGGTTACGGATAGCTCCTCAGAGGAGGATTCAGAGACAGATGACCAGTCCTATTTCCCCCTGAGGTGTATGCTCTAATTAACTTGACAGGGTTATGTTGCTCATATCATGCGTATGGTGTCTTGCATTGTGATGTCATTTGATTAGTTTAGACATGCTTTGTGTGAATGCCACCTGTTTAGTGTCTAATTACCATATATGTGAATTATGCGTTGCCATCTTGTTGCAAGACATTATATATGTGAATTATGCAATGCTATCTTGTTGCAAAGGCATTATATATGTGAATTATGCAATGCCATGCTGTTGAGCCAATCATCATGTATGTGAATTATATCATGCTATAATTTTTTTGTATTACGTGTTCCATTTGTCGACAACGTTTGTATATTCAACTGCTCTTCCTGTGCATTAGCCATTTGAAGCGGTGATGGAAGTATCTAGAGTGAAAACAAGGTATTCAGAGCAGACAATGCTACCTGCTGAAGCAGACATCTTGCTGGATACAGAGAGCTCCTCAGAGGAGGATTCAGAGACTGATGACCAGTCCTATTTCCCCCTTGAGGTCTATGCTCAAACTTGGCAGGGTTATATTACCCATGTCATGCATGTTGTCTTGCATTGCTTAGTTTTTACATCATATATGGATTGCCATATGCTTACTTGCTTACTATATAAATCATATATTTGAATTATATCATGCCATCATGTTTACGTACACAACATCTATCTGAATTATGGCATGGCAACCCATTTAATAAAGACACCATATAGTTATATCATCTCATCCTGTTTAGTGTTTACAGTCATCATATTTTGAATTATGTCATTCTATCCAGGAATTATATCATGCTATCATGTTTCCATAGGCGGCATGTATGTGAATTATGGCATGCCAACCTATTTAATAAACACATTATATAGTTATATCATGTCATCCTGTTTACATAGTCATCATATTTTGAAATATGTCTTTCCATCTTTTTAGTTAGCCATCATAATGTGAAATTGTATCATGCTATCCTGTTTAGTTAGCCATCATATATGTGAAATTGTGTCATGCTATCCTGTTTGGTTAGACAACATAAATGTGAATTATTTCATGCCCTCTTTTATTCCCCACTATCCATTGCATCTGTCTATCATACAATGTCTGTACATCCAATTACTTTTCTTGTTTATCAGCCATTTGAATTGGAGAGGGTGATGGCAGTATCTAAGGGAGTAACAACACGGTCTTCAGAAAAGATAGTGCTACCAGTTGATGCAGATAGAACCACGGTTGTACTTGCCCAAGAACCAGCCGCACCACACATAACCCAGACTCTCGCAGATTGTACCCCTACCCAGTTGGACAGAGAACCAGCTACACCCCTTCTAACCCCAACCCTAGCAGATAGTAACCCAGTTCCAGTTGACACATCACTGTCTCCACCACAGAGCACCCAAACACGAGCAATTAGTAAGGGAACTGCAGTGCCCAAAGCACGAGGACCACCACTCCGAATCCCAACTCAACTCTTAAAGGAGAAGAACAATTGTTCTTAGGTCAGGTTCTGTAGCTATGGTTCATACTCCTTTGCTCTTGCATCACTGTATTTACTCAGACAACCTATTTTCAAATTTGAAGGATGGAATTGAAACTCCAATGGGCAACATGTATGTTTTAAACTTGTTTCTTTAACTGGTTTGTTATTGTAACTTGCTCTATATTGATTTCAGTTTCAATTGAATAAACAGTTATATTCTCATGTCATGCACATTACAAGTGTCTCTATAGTTTCCCACACTTATATTCTGTCTATTCTGCTTTGTCTTGAACAAATATTATTTGAACTGTGTCTCTATCTTGATTTGGCAACAAAAACTAGAATGGTATAGACCATAAAGTGACCATGGTACATAGATATATGTTTGTTTCATGTTGTTATCCTGTGCACTTTACTACTGAACTGATTTACCAAAATGAGTTTCATATACAACATGGTAAACCTGTGATGTGTCTGCTTGTTTCTCTTTTAGAATGCGGACAAAATATTGGAGAACAGTACCCCGTTATGCAATGATGAAGGAAGTAATGCAGATAAGGTTCAAGATAGTGAGACATCCCTGTTGGTCTCCAAGAAAGCTGATAAAAACTACCTTGACGACAGTTAGAGAACCCAGAAGTCCTGTCTTGATGTAGTGTTCGAGTTACTGGCCACTACCGCTGGCACAAGCTCTTCGAACTCGCTGCCTGAATCAGTTCGTCTTCTTGAGTCTCAGCTTCAAGTTGAAAGACATCGATCAGATGTGTTGCGACAGGAAGCGGAAGGACTGAGGAAGTCCCTGCAGAATTCAGATGCATACTTTCTGGTGCAGCAGCAAGTGCTAGAGGATTTAAGTGCCAAACAAGAGAAAGTTAATAAGCTTGCTAAGCATCTTGCCAGCATTATGGTACCCAGGATCTTGTTTCTTGAGATCTTTTGAAGTGGTTTCAGTTCTGGACATGTTTTGCTGCGGCGTTTATTTGCACTGGTCACCAACTTCGACAACTAGTATATATGATATGCTGCTTTGTTCCCTATATTTGCACTGGTGGCGAACTTTGATGCCCAGTGGATGTAATATGTGTAATAGCCGTGATAGCCTAGCATAAGTTGCCTGGTTATTTATTTCCTTGTTGTCTTGTTTATTTGTTTGCTTGTAGTCAGTGCTGTTCTTTTTTCGTGGTTTGCTAGTGGCCGCAATAACCTTTTTTTAAACTAGGCCACAATAACCATGGGCTACATATTTATTGTAGTGACACTGGGCCTTCTACGGGCCGTAGAAACAATGGGCCTTCTACGGGGCGTAGAAACAATGGGCCTTCTACGGGCCGTATCATCAATGGGCCTTCTACGGGCCATATTATCAATGGGCCTTCTACGGGCCGTATGATCGATTGGCCAAACATGGGCCAATAACATACCGCTTTATGGCCGTAAACGGGCTAGAGTTGGAATCATCCGTTCATGGGCTGACCATAACGGGCCGTCGTTAATCGGCCGTATTTGATGACGCTATGAAAACGGCCCAACGTATTAACGGGCCATAAACGGGCCGACTGTAACCACGGGCTGAATTTGGCCCACAAGCAGAAAATGACAGTGACGGGCCGTAAGTAAACGAATGTGGAAATGAGCCCAAGAATAAATGGGCCCCGAGAAGGCCGAAAGATAACATGGGCTGGAAATGGCCCAACGGAATAATGGGCCGTTAATGGGTATAAAGTGATACACTGTTCATTATGGGCCAGTTTCACCACGGGCCATTAATGGGTATAAAGTGATACACTGTTCATTACGGGCCAGTTTTACCACGGGCCGTTAATGGGCCGAGAGTAATAAGGGCCTCATATGGGCCGAAAGACATCATGGGCCATACATGGGCCGGAAGTTAAAACGGGCTGGAATTATATTGAACGGCCCAGATGACGCTACTGGGCCTAATTCGGTTAGGCCGTAAACGGGCCCTGGGTTAGCAGGCTGTAATGGGCTATATGCGAACATGCCGTTAACAGGCTTGCCATGGGCTGGCCCGCCACCTTATCACCAAGTCAAACATGCCGGCCTTTTCACAGGAATGGGCCTCTGTTGGGCCGTGCCACGTGTCGACGTATCATAGGCGCTTTGTGTCCAATGAGTGGATGATGTCTGTCCCAACGGTGAGCCGACACATGTTTCCTCCAGCCAATGATGATTTTACACGTGGAAAATCCCCATTGGTCGGGGCTGTTAATGGGTTATCGGATCCAAAACCGGACCCAATAGCTTAACGGCGTTCCGTTACGGTGGATGCCACGTGTCGGTCGCCCTTGACGAAAGCACTTCTGTGATGCGCGATTTATCGTCATGGAAGTGGACACTTCCATGATGATAATTCTGGTAATGTCATGGAACACTTCTACGACAGCACAGGTATGACTATCTTGATTCTGTCATAAATTTTTCATGGATGTACATGCATGACAAAAAACGCGACCTACTGTGACAAACACGTATCATCACGGAAATGTCTTTTTTTTGTAGTGACTCATGCTGGCGGCGCCCAAAGTTGATGGCCACCTTCAGTTGATGCCACTCCTCTGCCAGCCGGAGACCCTCGGCTTCAAGGCGCATGCCAACTTCTGCGAGTTCTCCGCCAAGCCGGCTCATCGCGCCCATTGCCTCCTGAAAGAGCTTGTGGCAGATGGCACTCCGCTCACGCGCAAGCTTGAGTGCGCGACCAGGCCCATCTCCCGCAGCAGGGGTCGCCGAAGGGGCCCGAAGCGGCTCGCTCCCTCCCAGCAGGGGGCTGGGGGCTGGCGCTTCCTCGATCACAGTCTGGTCCACGACGGAGGCCTGGATGGGCGAGGGCCTACTGCTCGAAGTAGAAGCCAGGATCAAAGCCATCCAGCCGCCGTCCATGACCAAAGGAGGAGACCTTGGCACGCTTGCCATACCCCAGGCGAGGCCACGAAGGAGGGACGGCAAAGACACAGACTCGAGGCGCCAGGCAGGCGACTCTGCCTCTTCGGCCAACCTCGCGCCAGGGGCGGCACGTCGGCTTGGGGCGCTCAAGGCTAGCAAAGGAGTCGAGGCAGGAGGAAGTCGCTTCTCAGGAGACTTCGCGGCCTTAGCAGGAGGGACCCTGAGGAGCCACTGTCAGGAGGGGAAGCAGCACTCGAGAAATTACAAAGATAAGGTACTCACTCATCTATGGCATATACTTCCTATGCTTCAACGGCCGGACGGCACCACTGCTGCAGCTTGGAGACACTTTCCTCTTGCGGAGCGCGTCAAAGTCCAGACGGAGCCGACCGAAGCATTGGATGCGGCAACTAGCGCAGGGAGCGGCCGGTGAGGCGCCAAATGAGGCGGCCTTATGAGTGCCGGGCTGAGGGGAGCCCTCGGGTTCTGCCTCATGGTGACCTGCTGAGACCACGGAAGCCTCGGCCTCAGGAGCAGCGGATTGCGTCGCCCCCTCAGCTGTCACCCCAGGACAAGAGTCACGGGCTCCCGGTGATGGCACCTCGGGAGCCTCGCGCAGTGTCGATGGGTCAGCATCAGCGCCCCCGGCCTCCAGATGTGCTCGCCCCTACATCCACTCTAGGGGAGAGTTCGGCGCTGGTGGCGAGGAGGGGGACCACGGAAACAGGGTTCTCGCGGGGCCCTTCAAGGCCGACTGGACGTAGCCCCCATTCATCAAAGGCGGGCATCTGCCCTGCGAACTCCACCCTGTTTGAGCAGAAGTACAAAAGACAGCCATCCTACGGCATATCGGCTCGCGAGGGGTCACCCGTCAGGACCTCGAGCATCGTTCTCCGTGCTTCGGGCGGGAGTCCCGACTCCTAAAGCATCATGCGATCCTGGCCGCCGGACAGGGCCCACATCGGCCGGGAATGGCGCTGGAGTGGGGCGACGCGGCGTCGAAGGAACTCCTTCACCACCATTGGCGCAGTCACACCGAGACCCTTCAGCCTCTTCAACTGGAGCCAGACAAAGACAAGGCGGGAGTCCATGAGCTTCTCCTGGCCCCAGTCGGAGCTGGGAAAGGCGGGCGCTGACGGTGGTGAGAGTAGGGGGCTGAGCACGCCAACATCCACATACACCCAAGGTGTCTGGAACCCGCTCACAGATGGTGGGAGCTCAAAGTCAATTCCCGAGCCGGCCGTCGCAGCCACGGCCTAGAAGCTCAGGCATCCCGAGCTTTGCCGAGGATCAGACAGGTGCAGCGAGAAGAAATGGCATAGTAGGGCCACGGAAGGAGCAATGCCCACTATAGCCTCGCAGACGAAGGCGAAGACAGCAAGAAGGGCGACCGATTGGGGACCCAGGTGCAACATATGGATCTCATAGTGGGAGAGCTCGGCGCTGAAGAAGGCGGAGAAGGGAGGAATCAGGCCAGCCCACAAGGCGTCGACGAAGAATTGGACGTTAGTGGCTGTCCTGTCGACAGAGGCACGGAATGCAGGCCAGGCCGCCGTCCTCCCCCATTCGTTGGAGTCAGCGGCGAGCGCGGGGCGCACCTTGTCCATGGCCTCCTGGTTGAGCACCAATGACCGGCCCACGGCGGGTTCAATGGCTGGGGGTGGCCCGGCTGAAGACTCAGACTTCTTCTTTCCCTTCTCCATTTGCCGGGGCACCATGGAAACAAGGAGGGCCAAGCTTGGGGCCGATTGGAAGAGGAGGTTGCTGATTCAGAAAGGCAGGACTCTAGGAGGGGCGCGTCGCCAAGCAATGGGGGATAACTGTGCAAACCACGGTGGCCGCCTAGCTAAGCGGATATCAAGGCTGCGTGGGGAAGCGGAGACGCCGACGTCCAATCAATCGCAACGCGTCAAGCGGGGCCGCAGGCTATTGGGGCCCGCGGCGCTCCGCACTTGCCCTTTGGCTTCGCCTCGAAGCCCTGTCCGAGCGCGCCTTGGGCTCGGGGGCTACTGTCGGCGTTCTGGGAACGGGGGTCCCCAGACTTGCCTACCTGCGGCCCACGGCGTGGCTCCACTAGCGGCCCTGTATGGCCCATCTTCACCAGCAAACACTCAAGACCCTTGCGAGGGGCCAAAGCTCGCGAGGCGGACGACGCAAGACCTCCTCGGGGGCGGCCTCACCAGGCTGGCTCACGAGGGGCGGAGAGATCAAGGCAAGGGGCACCTCGCGAGGTTCCCGTGACGCAGGCCATGACGACCATGACCAGGCAGGCGCCAGGCGGGCGCCAGCGTGCACGGTGTCCTCGTTTCCTCTTTGGTGCTAAAGAGGCAAGCGCAGGCGAGGAGTCCCGAGGCATCAGGCAAAGGTTTCCATATCGGTGCAACGAGACCGAGACCAGCAGGACGGCAGGACGGAGGTCACCGTGGAGCCCAAGAAGACATCACCACCAGAGCCTTTGGTAGGCGAAGACCAACTTTAGTCAGGATAACTTGTACTAGTTGTCTCCCTTCGAATTTGGCTGTTGTGGGATCCTTTCCCGCTCAATATTTGGGAAGAGGACCAGGGCCTCTATAAATAGGACTAGCCACCACCATAGACAAGGGACAGATCTAGATCAGCTAGAGAGACACCACACTAGCTCACCAAGCACAAGAGCACCTCTCCTCAGGAGGCTGTTCTTCCCTTGTAACTGTTCATCCTCAGCCCAAGAGGCAATCCACCACACCACACTAGAGCAGGGTATTACACCACATTGGTGGCCCGTACCAGTATAAATCTTGTGTCCCTTTGTTCTCTGGGTTCGTCGTGCTAGGCCTGGCGATCGTGGCGAGTGTGCTAGGGGAGGGAGAGATCTTCATGCGCACCCCAGTGTTCGAACCTCCCGGAACCCGAAATCCGATAGATATCCATTACCTCTTATTGCTTTCAAATTTTTTCTAGTGTCAACATAGAACAACATGAGTGTTTTGTCAATTTTTGTGATTTTCGGGATTCGTTTGGACATTTTTATGCGTTAACTTGGTTTTCTAGGCATTTTATGTGCATAATTCAAATTTGAACTACAAGCACATGCTCCAGTGCACTAAGGTTGGTTGAAAAATCACATGTGTGTCCTTGGGTAAATTTCTAGGTCCCATGCAAGAGATGGGAATGAAATTCAAACACCAGGGCACTATTGATTGCCAGCAAAACGTTGAGATGCCTGGTTTTTAAATTCTAGTAAATCCAAAACTCGTCTGAAATTCATGAAACTAGGCATGCTAGCATGGAGCGACATCAACATGCCGTGGTAAAAAATTTGTCCCATTTGGGGCAGGTTTGGGTATATGCTTCTCGCAAACCAGAGCTTCTCACAACAAGCATGATGGTTTCGATAGGGAACATCCCACCTTTGGGGATGAAACAATATCCGTTGCCTCTTATTGCTTTCAAAAATTTTCTAGTGTCAACATAGAACAACAGGAGTGTTGTGTCAATTTTTGTGATTTTTTGGGGTTTGTTTGGACATTTTTATGCATTAACTGGGTTTTCTAGGCATTTTATGTGCATAATTCAAATTTGAACTACAAGCACATGCTCCAGTGCACTAAACTTGGTTGAAAAATCACATTTTGTCCTTGTGTGAATTTCTAGGTCCCATGCAAGAGATGGGAATGAAATTCAAACACCAGGCACTGTTGATTGCCGGCAAAACGTTTAGATGCATGGTTTTTAAATTCTAGTAAATCCAAAACTCATCTGAAATTCATGAAACTTGGCATGCTAGCATGGAGCGGCATCAACATGCCGTGGTAAATTTTTTGTCCCATTTGGGGCAGGTTTGGGTATATGCTTCTCACAACAAGCATGATGGTTTCGATAGGGAACGTCCCACCTTTGGGGACGAAACGATATCCATTGCCTCTTATTGCTTTCAATTTTTTTCTCGTGTCAACATAGAACAACAAGAGTGTTGTGTCGATTTTTGTGATTTTTCGGGGTTCGTTTGGACATTTTTATGCGTTAACTGAGTTTTCAATGCATTTATGTGCATAATTCAAATTTGAACTACATGCACATGCTCCAGTGCATATAAATTGATTGAAAAATCAAATCTGTGTCCTTGGGTGCATGCTTAGGTACCATGCAAGAAATGGGAATGAATTTCAAACACCTGGGCATCGTTGATTGCCGGCAAAACATTGAGATGCCTGGTTTTTAAATTCTAGTAAATCCAAAACTCGTCTGAAATTCATGAAACTTGGCATGCTAGCATGGAGCGACATCAACATGCCGTAGTAAAAACTTTGTCCCATTTGGGGCAGGTTTGGGTATATGCTTCTCACAAACCAGAGCTTCTCACAACAAGCATGCTGGTTTCCATAGGGAACGTTCCACCTTTGGGGACGAAACGATATCCATTGCCTCTTATTGCTTTCAAATTTTTTTCTCGTGTCAAGATAGAACAACAGGAGTGTTTTGTCAATTTTTGTGATTTTTCGGGGTTCGTTTGGACATTTTTATGCATTAACTGAGTTTTCAATGCATTTATGTGCATAATTCAAATTTGAACTACATGCACATGCTCGAGTGCATATAAATTGGTCGAAAAATCAAATCTGTGTCCTTGGGTGCATGCTTAGGTCCATGCAAGAAATGGGAATTAATTTCAAACACCTGGGCACCGTTGATTGCCGGCAAAATGTTGAGATACTTGTTTTTAAATTCTAGTAAATCCAAAACTCGTCTAAGATTCATGAAACTTGGCATGCTATCTTGGAATGGCACCCGACATGCTGTGGTATTTTTCGTGTCCATTTGAAGAGAAGGCGAAATCGAATAACAGCCAACAAAGGCATTTTGAAAAAATAGCCGCCACTTTAATATCTCAAACGGTTGTATAATTCAAATCGTGTGCATTCTTTTAACCATTCACGTGATGCCACGTGTCTTCGTTTTAATGGCTATAGGAGGTGCCGTGCGGACAACTTCTTGACCTTAACTGAACGGGAGGCGTGCGAGCGGAGTCCGGTGCGCAGGCTGACCGAGAGGCGTGCAAGCTGTCCTCCAATGCACAGGCTCACTGGGAAGCGTGCGAGCTGTACGCTTCACAGGCTCACCGGGAAGCGAGCCCTTTGGCTTCCATGGCCGCCCGCCTTTCTCTCCATTAATGGTGCCCGAGCCATTGTTTAATACGGGCGGCCTTACTGTTCGCCTCCCATTCCCCTCCCTCCCGCAGACCTCCACCAACGCCATGGCGCGGAATGATCATCTGCCACTAGTCTTCAAGTTTGGTGAAGTCGACTCTGAGCCGGAGGAGATAGAAAATAAGGAGGAGTGGGGCCTCATGGACATGGCCCAGAACGAGCTGGCCGTGGCGGTTGCTGCCCATGCTCCCATCCCCGCGCCCGCGCCAGCGACCATCTCCGTAGCATTGACGGGCTGGTCGCCGAGCACTATCGCAGAGCTGGAAGCCGCGGGCGTCAGCGACGTCTCCGCGGACCCGCGCGAGCTCGTGTACATGCCAGCGCCAGCGCCCGTGCCCGTGCGCACCCCTCCACCCACTGTGGCGCCGGCCCCCGTGCATTTGGCTGCACCCGCCGCGCCCGTGCCCCTGCCCATGCGCGCCCCTCCACCCACCGCAGCGCCGGTCCCCGTGCATTTGGCTGCACCCGCCGCGCCCGTGCCTGTGCCCATGCGCGCGCCCCCCTCAGCGGCATGGGACGCTGCCGTCGACCACTACCTCTCAGCGCTGCCAGTTGCCGTGCTCCGCCCGTCGATCGCGCGACGACATGATGTTTGATTTACAAGTCAAGAACATTTTGTGCTGCCTTGAAGACTTCAACAATGGTCTCCCGGAGGACGACAATGACAACGACAGCGCGGCACGCCGCCTCCGCCGCCGCCGGAAATAGTTCTTTTGGGGGTTTAAAACTGTATCTCAAATTCTCGATCATATGAATATAAATTCGCAGTGTTACTGAATGAAAGATATGGTTTGAACGAACTTGCGTTTTTCTCTCTTAATGTACAGACTTATCAAACGATTTTCTTTAGGAAAAAACGTCAATGGTTTTTAAATATAAAACATTCATCACAAACGTTTTAGTTAGAACACCCGTATGCAAAACGACAGCTTCCCCACGAAGCCAAGGGAAAATGTGCCGAGTAGGATTTGTGCAGCTCTTGATCGCAAATGTTTTAGTTAGAACACCCGTATGCAAACCGACAGCTTCCCCAGGAAGCCAAGAGAAAATGTGCCATGCAGGATTTCTGCAGCTCTTGATCACAAACGTTTTAGATAGAACACCCGTATGCAAAGTGATAGCTATGGTCTTCCCCCTTGAGTCGAGGGAAAATTCGCAGCGTAGGATTTGTGCATCCCTTCAACGCAAACGGTTGTTTTGGATGACCCATGTGCAATGATGTACAAACAATTTGGTAAGATTTGCATCTATCATATTGGGTATGTTGCCATTTGTCAAACTGGAAAGGTTGACATTTTTGATGTAGTAACATTGCCATTTGTCAATCCTTGTAACACTGCGATTTGTCAAAATATGCAGCTAAAAATCACTAGCACTATCTAATTTTTACAACTAAAATCACTAGCACTATCTAATTTTTATGCATTAACTAAGTTTTCAATGCATTTATGTGCATAGTTCAAATTTGAATTACATGCAGACGAGGGAGAGGGTAGCGGTTCCTGAAATGTTGAACGACCATTGTTGCATCCTCCTTCAATTAGCATCGTGTGAATGCATGAGGGAAGTAATGGGAGGAGGACCGGGAAATGAGGCAGCACGATGTGAATGCAACGTAGTTTGCACTCATATAAAGGCGCCCCTCCATTCCAATGCATCTACCACATCGTACGCACCTAAGCATTTGCCTAAGCACCTACACTAATAAGCGCAAAAGTGCTCACTCTAGACCCATGGCGGTGATGCGCGCGAGCGGCCAGCGGCTGTGCCAGATGGTCCACCACGCCGGCCTCCGGCATAGCACCGAGGATCGTCTCCAGACGGTGTTGGCGACCGGCTGGTGGATGGCCGCCGTCGACGCCAGTTATGACTCTCAGTTGGACCAAATGATCGTTGCCACCACCAACAAGTTCACCATCGTCAAGAAGCTCACGGACGACATCGCCGTACTCCTCCAGCCCGCGCGCCCCGGCTCCTCATTGCCTGCCACCCTAATCGGCCTCCATGGTCGGAACCTCTTTCAAGCACTGGTGGCCCTGCGACTACCCGCCGACGCCACGAAGAATGTCCACCTGGAGGTCGCGCTCGCCGCGAGGCACCTCGCCCTGCAAGAATTCGTCGACCTACACATCCACGTGTACGAGCACATCGTGTACATAGGTATCTACAAGGCCAGTGAGGACGCTACGACGTTGGCCTTCTTCAGCCGGCTGGAAGCCTTGGATGCATTTACTAAGAAGCACCTTGACCTCGCCACGAAAGCCGCCGCTCCTTAGCCGCCGGTCGGTGGCCCGGCGCACTGAGTTGAGGAGGAGGAGGTCGTACGTTGATGGATGCACCTTTCTTCTTGCCTCCTGTAACCACCACTGCGATCGCCTCATCATGGCCTTAATTCTTATTGTGCTATTGCATTCTCCTTCCAGTCAATACAGACATGTGCGATCCCTTTGCTTAATTATATGAATCACTGTAACTAGTACTCCATCCGACAATTTATAAGTTGTGCTGCCAGTGTTTGGGGCCGACGCACGATCACACATGTTTGTGTGCATGCGGTTGCGCCGGGCGCGGCGCGACGATGCAGTTACCCGCTGCAAAAACTGCCATGCGGGGGACGTGGCATTGACCATTGGGCGGCAACAGTCGGTCATACGGGTGCCCAATAAAGGATGCAAAGAGGGATCGTACAGCAGCAAAGGACCAGCTTCCCTACCGATAACTCATCTAACAGAACTCCCAAGTTAAGTGTGCTGAGGCTGGAGTAGTCATCAGATTGGTGACCGGATGGGAAGTGGCCTCGATGTTAAATTAACTGATGTGATGGGTCACTGTAAACATTTAATTGCATTGAATGTATATAATGATCCATCATATTAGTTGAATTAACCTCGAGGTCCTTGTTTTGTAATTTTTGACATTTTTTGTTTTTTGTACACATGTTGATTGGCTTGAAGAAGGTCTATCTCGTTACTTTTTGATAATTTTTGTTTTTTGAACACATGTTGATTGGCTTCAATGAAGGTCTATCCTGTTACTTTACGACATGTTTCCAAAACATGGACCTCGAGGTTAATTCAACTAATAGGCCGGAGCACTATATACATTCAACGCAATTAAATGATTTCCAAAAAAGTGATATGATTTCTCTGAAACTTATAAGTCATGTATGTCAAATTAACCTCTGTGTACTTGTTCTCGAATTAACCTCCGAGCCTTTTTGCCACATATCACACACATCTTGTTAAGTTGAACCGTTTATGTTCTCTTCCCTAATAGAAACTAGTTCATTCGACTGAACTGTATGTCGCACATCACACACACCTTGATCTGGCTGACCGTTTTTGTTGCATTCCCTAATAGCAAACAGTTCATCGGAGCGAACTGTATGCCGTATATCGCACACACATTGATATGGATGCCCATTTCTGTTGTTCTGTCTAATCACAAACAGTTCGTCTGGATCAAACGTATGCCCTGCATCGCACACGCAACTAAAATCTGAACCGTGTTTGATGGCTCCGCCATCGCAAACATTTTGTACCTTTTTTGACGGTTTTTTACACCATCGTTTGCGATTATTGCATCGCACACAGTTTCATCAAAGGGTCTCTGATCGTAGTGTTGCATTAGCAGCAACCTGCAGTAGTGATGTCATTTTCATGGTCTAGCAAATATTGTTCTAAAGGATCAGTAGGAGGCATAGAAATAGAAGCAAGACCAATAATTTCATCTTTAATAGGCAATTCTTTATCACGAGGTTGTCTATGAAATTTGGAGAAATTAAACTCATGAGACACATCCCCAAAATTTACTAACAATTTCTTTCTTACAATCTATCTTAGCATTGACGGTGTTCAAGAAAGTCTACCAAATATAATGTCAGAAAAATCATCTTGTGGGGAACCAAGAACAAGAAAATCAGTAGGGTATTTTATTTTCCCACACAAGATTTCAACATATCTAACAATCCCAATTGGTGATATAGTATCTCTATTATAGCAAGCTTAATAGTGACATTAATATCTTCTATTTCAGCAGGTGCAATATCATTCATAATTTCTTGATATAAAGTAAAAGGAATTGCACTCACACTAGCACCCAAATCACATAAGCCATGAGAACACGGATCTCATATTTTAATAGATACAATAGGCATGCCAACAACAGGTCTATGTTTATACTTTTCATTGGGTTTGGCAATTCTAGCACCTTCAACACAGAAATAAATAACATGCACGTCAATATTATCGACCAAGAGATCTTTAACCATAGCAATATTAGGTTCAACTTTAATTTTTTCAAGGGGTGTAGGTGTTCTAGTATAACTCTTATCAACCACAGTTGAAGCTTTAGCATGTTCCTTTACTCTAACAGGGAAAGGTGGTTTCTCAATATAAGCAGTGGGAACAACTGATCAACATTATAAGTAATAGTTTCTTCTTCAACTTTAATAGGTTCTACTACTTTTAATTCAATGGGAGGCGTGGTTCACGCCACGTTTCCCTCAGGAGAACACGAGGCGAGGAGCGCCCACCGCTCAGGAGTTCATCACTGGGACCACTCAGGAACTACAGGATGCAAGAGCCTTGCGCGGCGATCGCCGCTTGCCAGGCGCAGCTCCCCATCCAGGCGAGGATGCTGGGTTGCGCGTCTAGATCGACGTCCCATGGCTCAACAGGGCCGCATCTCAGGAGCCCTTCTGGCCTTCGCGCGTGGGACGCTGCGAGGATCCACCACACAGCTACGTTTGCATGTCGTTTGGCCTGCCGAGCGTGGCGTCTGCCTATCAGCACAACTTGCGGCACGCCCTGGCGACTCAGGAGGCCAGGCACCACGCCGTCCTGACGGAGATGGAGACGGTCCTCAAGGAACCGCCTGGACCCCCAGAGCCTCCCGAGGCTCAGGGCCCCGGTGGCTCGTGAGGAGCAACCCCTTCACCGCGTACCTTCAGCTGCTCCAACATCCCTTCATCAACAGAACCAGGTGACATTTTCCAAGTTTATTTAAGCTGGGAGCGCCCCCCGGGCTACATCATTCCCAGGCCACGTGGGTCCGTCCCTGTGGCATGTATCTCTTTTCATGTCTTTAGCTTACCTTCCTAGGGGCGCCCCTCGGGCTGCATCATCCCCAAGCTGCTCGGGCCTGACCCAGTGGCATATATCTTCCCTGCATTTACTTAAGCCAGTTTGCTTTCCATGCTTAATCTACCTATGACTATTACCTACTCGATCATCACCAATCATGGGAGCCGCGCGTCGGCCGTCTTTCTTCAAAATACTTCGCGTGAGTAGGTTAAGCACGGCGTCTGTGCTCGGTCCCGTCCCTGCAGCGTCGATAAATCCAGCGGCTGAGCTCTGTCTGGCGGGCCGGCCCTGTTCACGTCACCTCCTGGGGATGTTGGTGCTTGGCCTTCTCACGCGATAACCTCAGGAGATTCGTTCGGCGCAGGTTGTCTGACCACCTTGCAAGACCAGTGCAGCAAACAAAAACCAAGACCAGGCGCAACCCGCCTTGAGGTAGGGCCTCGTGAGTCCCGCGCTGGCTCACGAGTGCCCAGATACACCTCGTCTAGCCCTGCCGTGCAAGCCACGTGTCAGGGCGGGGCTCTACACGCCCCGAGGGCTCTCCGCAGTAGCGAGTCCCCTTCCACGCACCAGTGGAAGCACCATGCTCCGCGCTGGCCGTCGACACTGCCGAGGAGCGGCTATGCCCGTGCACAAGTGGAAGCACTATGCTCTGCGCTGGTGATAAACAACTGAGGGCGCCCTCACGACCGCACCAACCTCTGGGAGCCCAGAGCTCAGTGTCCGGCCTCACCGCAACACCCTCCCCTTTGGAGAGTCGCGCGAGGAGGCTTGGCATGGGGGCTGCGCTCGGGTCACGCCCAAGCGTATGCCACCCAGCCAGGTCCCCCGGACCTGGTCGTCGCGCGCCCCTCCCGAGCCGAGCCTCGGCGAGGGCAAATGTATGAAGGTTGTTTGCACGTCAAGGGGGACTCCTGAGCATCGCGACTCAGGAGCCTAACTGGTCACATAGCCGCTCACTCCTTGGGTCCGTCCTGGTCTCCGGTCGGTCCAACGTCGGTTGAGGTATGCGAGGTGTCGGGCTCTGCCGACGTAGAACACTAATCCTATCCTCGCGTCTCCTTCCTATAAGCTGTTTGCGCGTCAAGAGGGACTCCTGGGCATCGCGACTCAGGAGCCTAACTGGTCACGTAGCCCCTCACTCCTTGGGTCCGTCCTGGTCTCCGGTCGGTCCAACGGCGGTTGAGGTATGCGCGGGGCCGGGCTCTGCCGACGCAGAACGCAAAACGAATAGGAAGAAAAATCGCAAAATCTCAAAGCAGATATTACAAGACATATTGTTCTCACAATATCAAACACAAGTTTAACGCCTCCACGAGGAATGATGCATGCTGCAGGAATAAACACAGGAAAGGAGCCGCAGGTCATCCCTGAACACCATCGACGCCCACGAGAGGCACTCCTACCTTGATGATGTTGCCTTCGTCTTGGTCACCGGCCGGAGCTGCAGGGGTGGCGGCGCCTTCGGTCGAAGGCGCGGAAGCGAAGCCGCGGAACTTCTTCAGCAGAGCCTCCACCCGACCTTTCACGACTGCACTGGCAGCTGTGTAGTGTTCGTTAGCCACAGGCTCCAGCAGCTCGTCAAGACGAGCGTTGGGGTCACGAAGGTGCAGATGGCTGAAGATGTGTCTCAGTGCAGCTGAAGAAAGGACACGAGCCTCTGCCCCCGCCATGGGACCGATGCCCTCCACGACTTCCTCGAGTGCCTTCACCAAGTAGGGAAGCAGCTGGGCGGGGCCATCCTCATCGGTGGTCAGCGGCCTCTCCAAGCCCTTCTCATAGAGTGACTTCAGAGCCTCGCGGGACCTCTTCTTGAGAAGCGTGAAGGCCGCGCGGTCCTTGGCCAGGACCTTCGCCTTGGCGTCAAAATCGACCTTCTTCGCCTCCACCTTCCGCTCCAGCTCCTCCAGCCGGCCGTGTTCAGCGGCCTGCGTCTTCGCCAACTCCCCCAGCTCGGCATCGCGGTTCTTGATGGCGTCCTCCCGGGCCCTCATCTCCTCCTCCTTCGCCTGGCGGCCACGAGCTTCTTCTGCGTGCTCATTGCGCAGACCTTTCAGCTCATCCTCCAGCGCCCGGTAGCGGTCGTGGGCGGCCTTGGCGTCCTTTAGCGCCGCCTCACGGTCGGCCGCAGCTTGAGCGGCGGCCCGCTTCTCCTTCTTGGAGGTCGTTGCGGCCTGGCTCAGCGTCGCTTGGACTGCTGTGTCAGACTGAAGCCAGCCGGAGGCCAGCTCCAGGCGCCCGGCTACCAGGCGCGGATCTGCGCCCAGGAGATCTTCCCGCAGCTGAGTCATCTCTGAAAGGGCACGCTCCAAGACAGTAGAGGAGGCAGAAGAACCTGGGAACAATGGTGTGACAGGAGAAGGAGGCAACGCCGTCACCAGGGCCTGGGAGACCAAGGGTTCCTGAGCCTTTGGGACCTCGGCAGACGAGCTAGACATCGGCACTTCCTGAGCCAGCACGACCTCGGGGGCTGATTCCTCGTGATGAAGCTCCTCCTGGTCTCTCGAGGGTGACCGGGCCGGGGAGGCGCGAGAGCTGACGTTTCCTTTCCCCACAGAGGGGGGCACGGCCGCTGCAGATGGTTCAGTCCTAGGCATGGGCACTGCATCCTCCTTCCTCTTCTTCGCCGAAGGCGGAGGCCTGTTCGAACAAGGACGAATGTCAGGACGCAGCAGTGTAAGCAAGAACAAGATGAAGCTCAGGCACTTACTGGTCCAGGCAGTGTAGTCCACCCTCCGCTTGGTGAGCTTGAAGCCTGAGAGCCTGGAGGCTTGAGGTACGAGCGCGCCGGCTTCAGGAGCAAAAACTGGGGCAGCAGAGGGGCCAGAAGCGGCACCAATCGGCACCAGAACAGAAGTAGCATCCGGGAGACCAGCGACGATCTGCCCCTCGTCGAGATAATGGGCAGCCCCCCTCTTCCTGGTGAGCGTAGGCCACGTCGTCGTCAGGAAAGGCGCGGAGGATATCAGCTTTGCTCAAGGAGGAGGTCTCCCCCATCCCTTCGGGAGTCACCTCCGAGTCTTCCTCCTCCCCCTCTTCCTCCCCATGGGACTCATCTGAAGACAGCTCCACCGGCTTCAGCGCCGTAGGGGCCCCGGTAGGCGCCGGCGGCACCAGCCCGCGCCCGTCAAATGTCGGCCTGGAAGCCACGACCTGCGCCCCGTCCTCACGACGAAACAAGGGGGTGAAGATGCTCGGCGGGTACTCCTGGTTGTCCCCAACCAAGAGGCGGAGAACTGCGGCCAGCTCACCGTCGGACAAGTCTTTCGAGCTTAGGCGAACCTTGTCCTCTCCGTCCCCAAGCTCCCACAAGGGGCGCGTATGGGCCTGAAGCGGGGCTACGCACAGCTCCAGGAATTCCCTCAGGGAGCATGGCCCCTGTCACCTTCACCGCCTTCGCGTTGCTTGGCTTTAGGTCGGTCTTCATCTGCTCCAGCACCAGCGTCGCCCGCTTGTTGGTGAGCTTCGTGCAGGACCACCCCTTGTCAGACTGGGGCATCTCCGTCGGCAGCGTCAAGCGTGGGTGGATGCATTTAGTGTCCATCATGGCCCACTTTCTCCGGAAGCCTTCGGCTTTCTTCCCTGTCTTCGAGATCGAGTTGGCCTTGCCGGCCGCGATGAAGTTGGCACACCCAGAGGTGTGACCCTCCTTGACGCGGAGGAAGAAGATGTGGCGCAGAAGAGGCACGGACGGCATCACGCCGAGGTACGCCTTGCAGTAGTAGGCGAAGATGGACAAGAGAAGAATGGAGTTGGGATGAAGATACAGCGCGTGCAACCCGTAGTGGCCAAGGACCTCGTAGAAGAAGTCGGAGAAAGGGGGGACCAACCTGGCGGCGATGGCGCTCGTGAAGAAGGGGAAGAAGGTGCTTCCCTCGGGCTCCGGCAGGTCGGAAGCGACCCGGAGCCCCGTCTTCCCCCTCTCGTTGCTTTCCCCCGCCGTCAGCAGGCGAGTGGTGGCGAGGCTCTTCTCTGAAACGTTGGGGGCTTCGAGAGCTGGCTCGTACCAAGCCGGCGGCGAGGCAGACTTGACCTTGCGTGGCGCCATTACTCGCTGATGCGGGAGAAGGTGGAAGAAGATCTGGGGATTTCGGAGGCAGGGCGCAAGAAAGGGGATCTGGTGCAAGGCGAAGGGGAATAGTGAAGGCAAGCGCTGTCTGCGCCAGCCTTTTGATAGACGGGCAGTTGCCGAGGCAGCGTGGGGAAGCGGAGGCGCCCACGTCCAATCAACCGCCACGTGTCGACCAAGGCCGCAGGCTATTGGGGCCTGCGGCGCTCCGCACTTGACCTTTGGCTTCGCCTCGAAGCCAAGCCCGAGCGCGCCTTGGGCCTGGGGGCTACTGTCGGTGTTCTGGGAATGGGGGTCCCCAGACTTGCCTGCCTGCGGCCCGCGGCGTGGCTCTGTGAGCGGGCCCGTGCGGCCCATCTTCATCAACAAGGCATTCAAGACCCTCGCGAGGGGCCAAGCCTCGCGAGACGGACGACACAAGACCTCCTTGGGAGCGGCCTCACCAGGTTGGCTCGCGGGGGGAGGATGATGAAGGCAAGGCAAACCTCGCGAGGGTTTCGTGACGTGAGCCATGACGATCGAGACCAGGCGGGCGCCAGCGCATGCAGTGTCCTTGTTTCCTCTTTGGTGCTAAAGGGGCAAGCGCGGGCGCGGAGTACCGAGGCGTCAAGCAAAGGTTTCCATATCGGTGCAACGAGACCAAGACCAGCAGGACGGCAAGACGGAGGTCACCATGGAGCCCAAGGCGGCGTCACACCAGAGCCTTTTGCAGGCGAAGACTACTTTTGTCAGGATAAGCTGTACTAGCTGTCCCCTTTCAAATTGGCCGTTGTTGGCTCCCTTCCCGCTCAATATTTGGGGAGAGGACCAGGGCCTCTATAAATAGGACTAGCCACCATCGTAGGAGAAGGGAGAAGGGATAGAGAGACAACTGATCGGATCTTGAGCCGATCCTCACACCCACCAAGCACAAGAACACCTCAACCTCAGGAGGCTGTTCTTCACCTTGCACTGTTCATCCATAGCCCAAGAGGCAATCCACCACCACCACACTAGAGTAGGGTATTACACCACAACAGTGGCCCAAACCAGTATAAATCTTGTGTCCTTTGTGTTGCGAGTTCGTCGAGTTAGTCCTTGAGATCTTAGCGAAGCTAGGACGTGGATCGGTAGGGGGGAGATCTTCGTGCGCACCCCGGTGTTTGAACCTTGAGGGTTTTGCCGGAACCCATGATCCGACAGCACCCCCGTTAATGCACATGGCGTTAGTTGCCTTCTGGAATTCCTGCTCACTAGTTTCCTCTTCATCCCCTATATCACTTTCATCACCGCATTCCTCCTTCTCTCGCCCCCTGGCGGGTTTTCCTTGGTTCCGAGGAGCCTTCCCAGGGCGATTTACTTCACCGCCTCAGTCCTTCCCGCCAGCGCCATTCTGACCTCTTTCCTTGTCACGCTTCTCGTACTCAGCTCTCTGCTTCTTGACGAGTTGTTCAACTTGGTGGCACTCTTGGAGATCATGGCCCTTGTTCTGATGGATCTTGCAGTACGGTTCATCACCTTTCCCAGCTTTCTTAGCAGCCTCGGCCTCCCGGCAGTCAGTGCACGCGGCAGCTTCCTTGCTAGGGGTTTCGGTCTTAGCCTTCTTGCCGGTACTAGGCGTGCCCGATCCCTCGATGGTCATTACTGCCTTATCTTTGTGCTTCTTGTTGCGCTTCTTGTTCTTCTTCTTCTGGCTGGTGGTCTCATCATCATCCTCTGAGTCGATGTCGACGCAATCTTCCTCTCAAGGGAGTTTCCTCCCCTCCTCTACCCGAACACACTTTGTCAGATGTGGGGTTCCGGCAAACCCTTAAGGTTCGAACACTGGGGTGCGCGCGAAGACTTTCCCTCCTACCGATCTACGCCCTAGCTCGCTAAGATCTCGCAGACGAACTTGACGAACTCGCAACACAGAAAGACACGAGGTTTGTACTGGTTCGGGCCACCGTTGTGGTGTAATACCCTACTCCAGTGTGGTGGTGGTGGATTGCCTCTTGGGCTGATGATGAACAGTACAAGGGAAGAACAGCCTCCTGACGTTGAGGTGTTCTAGTCGGTAGGCTCTCGATCGGGTTGGATCGAGCTAAGATCAGATGCCCCTACTATGGTGGCTAGCTCTACTTATATAGGCCCTGGTCCTCTTCCCAAATATCGAGTGGGAAGGGAGCCAACAACGGCGGGCAAATTTGAAGGGGGACAGCTAGTACAAGCTATCCTGACAAAAGCGGTCTTCACCTGCGAAAAGCTCTGTGGTGACGCCGTCTTGGGCTCCACGATGACCTCCGTCTTGCCGTCCTTCTGGTCTTGGTCTCGTTGCACCAATATAGCAACCTTTGCCTGATGCCTCGGTACTCTTCGCATGCGTTGGCCTCCTTAGCACCAAAGAGGAAATAAGGACGCTGCGCACGCTGGCGCCCGCATGGCGCCCGCCTGGTGTCGTTCGTCATGGCTCACGTCACGAGAGCCTCGTGAGGTTTGCCCCGCATTGATATCTCTGCTCCTCGTGAGCCTACCTGGCTAGGCCACTCCAGAGGAGGTCTTGCGTCGCCCGCCTCGCGAGGGTCTTGGATGCCTTGTTGATGAAGATGGGCCGTACGACCTGCTAGCTTAGCCACGCTGTGGGCTGCAGGCAGGCAAGTCTGGGGACCCCCGTTCCTAGAACGCCAACAGTAGCCCCCGGGCCCAAGGTGCGCTCGGGCCTGGCTTCGCGGCAAAGCCAAGGGTCAAGTTCGGAGCACCGTGGGCCGCAAAAGCCTGCGGCCTCGGTTGACGCGTGGCGGTTGATTGGACGTGGGCGTCTCCGCTTCCGCATGCTGCCTCGGCAACTACACGACTTGACAAGTCCCTGCGACATGCAAGGAAAACCATCATTACCTGCGATCGTGGGAGACGCCAGTTGGCCTTCTCTTGCTATAAATGGGGAGGGGGGCGGAGCCCCCGTCGCCCATCTCTTCCTCGCTTGCTTGCTTCTTCCTCCTTGCTCCACTGCTTGCAGCGCCACCGATGGTGCCTCGAAGGAAGTTTTGTGCGGCCGAGAAGGGAAAGGCTCCTCGCGAGGGACCCAGCTCCCCGGCGCCCAAGCGCGGTCGCGGCCGCCCGCGCAAGCATGCCACGACCCCCGCCGTGGCCCATTGTTGAGGCGGCGCCACGGCATGCGGAGTGGGTCATCGCAGCCATGGCGGTCCAGTAGATGAGGGGAGGCGTGCTATGGTGGCGCGGCCTCCTCGTCCGCGCTTCCACACGGCGGAGGTGTCGCCGGAGTTTGTCGTCTGGTCAGAGAACCCGACCGGCAACTGGCTCCAACTTCCGCGCTTCTTCGCCGGTGAAATGCCGGCCTCTGGTCCAGGCGGACTCTGGCTGCAGGCGGATGGCTGCTGCAGCAAGGCCTCTTGGGTTGCGGTTGAGACTTCCGCCGTGGGCAACATAGCCCTAGCCCGTGGCTGGCAGACATTCACCCGCGCGCGCGGCCTAGGCAGGCGGTGCACCCTCCACTTCAGGTATAACGGTGGATTGACCCTCTATGTGAGGGTGTTTGGGGAAGATGGTCGCCGAGCCGAGTGCTGCCCCGAGGCGAACGACGGTGAGGAGGTACTCCACCTTGGGGATGGTCGCGACGAGGGCGAGGGCGAGCCCGCCCTCGGCGGCGACCGTGTCTCGTCCAGCTACGGCGGCTCTTCCTCTGGCGACAGCTCCAGCAGTGGCGGCTATGACCAGCCGCCGTGCCGCCACGCCCGTTTTGAAGGCGGCAGTGGGTCGTCTTGTCGCCGCACCTCCGTGAAGCGTGAGGAAGGATCCGGCTAGGCTTGGGGTAGCGCTAGGGGACTGTCTTCATGGATCGCTGCAACGCTACTTTTGTTTTACTCTTTTCCTGCATCAAGAATGAAACCAGTATGGGCCCAGGGGGGCGCATGTCGAACTATGGTTCCTCGGTTATAATAGTATGCGTGTTGTTCTCGTGCTGTGTCGTTATTTTGTGCAAAGATAACTTAACCTGGTATACTCAGGACGCCCTCTTCCTCGCGAGGCATTTATTTCCTTGCATCCATCTTGCCTCGGTGGCCTGCATTCGCTTAGGAACTGCGAAAAACTCGTTAGGAAGTGCGTTAAAAAAATTGCCGTTCATCCTGGCCCTGACCTGGCGCTTTGTATCGCGGTACCCGAGGGGCACGGACTAGGAGAGGTGCGCCAGCTTTTGGGCTCGAACGAGGGTTGCTCGCGAGAAGGCGGAAAGGAGAAAAATGCTCGCGAGGGCACCAGCCTAGCCCCTCGTGAGGCATGCGAGAGAGAGAACACGAGCAAATTCGAGCCGGAAAAATGCAGTGAGAGGCGAGGGAACCAAATCAGCAAGGAACGCCAAAGGCAAACTTTGATTAAGGAAAAGCGAGCCAACTACGGAAAGCAAATGAAAAGCCGCGTCCGGCACCTAATCTAGTCTTCAAGTCTTCTCACCAGCGCGGAGCTAAGTGCTGTCCACTAGGCGTGGGAGGGAGCCCCAGGGCTTGAGGCCGGCGCTCCTGAGACTCCGGGGCATGTACAACCCCACTCATTATTACGTGAGAGTGTCAGGGGCGGCGATTCTTCACAAGCATCGGGCCTTCTTCACAGGCTCTGGGCCTTTCTTCTCAGGCTCTGGGCCTTGCTTCTCAGGCTCTGGGCCTTGCTTCTCAGGCTCTGGGCCTTGCTTCATGGATAGAACTTCCGGAGGTGCTGGATGTTCCAGGCGTTCTAGATAGGTATCACGTCCTGCGTTTCCAGGCACGTTGCACCCGGCCTGGAGACATGGACGACCCTGAACGGGCCCTCCCACATGGGCGAAAGCTTGTGCAGCCCTTCTCTGGAGTGGACCCGCCTCAGGACGAGGTCACCCGTCTCGAGCATCCTATAGCGGATGTTGCGGCAGTGGTAACGCCGCAGCGCTTGCTGGTACCTTGCCGCTCTTAATGCAGCTTCGCGACGACGTTCCTCCCCTAGCACGAGATCCATCCCCCGCATGGCGTCCTGCTGCGTTTCGTCGAACGCCAGGACCCGCGCGGAGCGATGCTTGACCTCATGAGGGAGGACTGCTTCAGTTCTGTAGACGAGGAAGAACGGAGTCTCGCCTGTTGGCTTGGTAGCGGTGGTACGGATGGACCACAGCACGGACTGGAGCTCGTCGTGCCAGCCCCTGCCGCAGGCCTCTAGCTTCTTCTTGAAGGTCCTGGTCTTGAGGCCCCTTAGGACCTCTGCGTTGGCGCGCTCAGCCTGACCATTGCTCTTGGGGTGGGCCACCGAAGCGTAGCAGATCTGCGTTCCAAGGTTAGCACAGTAGGTTTTGAAGAGGTTACTAGTAAACTGCGAGCTGTTATCTGTGATGATGCGGTTGGGGACCCCGAAGCGGCTTACGAGGCCCTTGATGAACTTGACGGCAGAGCCGGCCGGGATGGTACGGACGGCTTCCACTTCCGCCCATTTGGTGAACTTGTCGATGGCGACATAGAGATAGCGATAGCCCCCCGGCGCCCGTGGGAATGGGCCTAAGATGTCCAGCCCCTAGACTGTGAAGGGCCACGTAAGAGGGATGGTTTGGAGGCCCTGGGCAGGCTGATGGATTTGCTTGGCATGGAATTGGCAAGCTTCGCAGGACTTCACCAGCTCGGCTGCGTCGTTGAGCGCTGTAGGCCAGTAGAATCCACTGCGGAACACATTGCCGACGAGGGTCCGTGACGACGAGTGATGCCCGCAGTCCCTGCCGTGTATGTCAATCAGTAGCTCCCTTCCTTGATCGCTGTTGATGCAGCGCAGCGTGACGTCGTTCGGCCGTTTCCTGTACAACTCGCCGTCTTGAATGCAGTATGCCGTGGCTTGCCGGGCCACGCGCTCCGCGTCCTCTTCCTTCTCCGACAGCGTCCCGTGCATCAGGTACTCTTTGAATTCCTTGGTCCAGCACTCCTCCTGGGGCTCGAGCGCCAAGAGCAGCCGAGCTCCTGAGGTCGGGCCACAGGCTGGGGCTCCTGTGGCCAGGGGCTGTGGGAGCTCCTCCCGAAGTTGAGTCGTGCTTGAGAGAGGTGGCGTAGCTGATGGCTTGAAGAGCCGCTCTTCGAAGATGCCGGGCTCTTGCGGTTGCCGCTTGGATGCTCTCCTGGTGATGTCGTCGGCTTCCTTGTTGGTGCCCCGGGGCACGTGCTGCAGCTCCAGGCCCGAGAACCGCTTTTCCATCTTGCGCACCTCCGCAAGGTAGGCCTCCATGTGCTCGTCCTTCGGCTCGTACACCTTGTTGGAGAAGTTGACGAGGATCTGCGAGTCACCTTTGACGGTGAGGCGCTTCACCCCTAGAGCCGCCGCAGCCTTCAGGCCTTCGTATTCTGTGATATTGTTGGAGACCTTCTCGCCGTGCTGGAAGCAGAGTTGCACGGCGTAGTAGAGCTTGTCCTGAATGGGCGAGATGAGCATTCCTCCAGCCCCCGCGCCCTGGTGCGCGAAGGCGCCATCGAAATACATGACCCAGCCTTCTGGTGCTTCGCTTTCTGGGGAGGTGGACAAGTCTTCTCCTTCCTCAAGAGCCGGGCATCTGCCCATTCTGCCACAAAATCGGCGAGCGCGGCTTCCTTGATGACCCTGGTAGTGCTGAACTCCAACTGGAATGCCTGCAACTCGATGTTCCATTCAGCGACCCTTCCGGCTGAGTTAGGGCTCCTGAGTACCCTCTCCAATGGGTAGGCTGAGACGACCTTGATGGAGTGGCCCTGGAAGTAGTGCCGCAGCTTGCGCGAGGCCACCAAGAGTGCGAGCAGGAGCTTTTGCGGCATGGGGTAGCGCGCCCTCGCGTCCCGCAGTACGGTGCTGACGAAGTACACCGGGTGCTCGACGAGGGCTGGCACACTGTCAAGGCTCGGGTCCTGCGGAGATTGTGGCATATCCTGAGGTGGTGGGTTTCCTGAGACCTGACCGTCCCCAGGAGCTTCTGCGATGTTGCCCTGCTGAGCTTGGTCTTCCACCGCTGATGGCTTTGTTGCGCCTTCCTGACCCTGCGCTGCATCAGCTTTGGCTTGGCGCGACACACCCTTGTCTTGGCGCTCCTCCCGAACCGCCACCAGCGCCGCGCTGGCGGAGTACGGGGTGGCGGCAAGGTAGAGTACCAGAGGCTCGAGAGGCCGTGGTGCCACCATCACCGGGGGGCTAGTGAGGTATTTCTTGAGGTCCTAGAAGGCCCGGTCGGCCTCCAGGGTCCATTCAAATGGGCCCTTCTTCTTCATGAGCTTAAAGAAGGGTAAGGCGCGCTCGCCTAGCTTGGAGATGAAATGCCCTAACGCGGTCACCCGCCCTGCTGCTAGCTTCTGCATCTCCTTGAGGGTCTGTGGCGGGCTCATGTCTTCGATGGCCTTGATCTTCTCTGGGTTCGCCTTGATCCCTCTGCGGGATATGAGGAACCCTAGTAGCTTGCCGGAGGGGACGCCAAACACACACTTCTCCGGGTTAAGCCTCAAGTTCACTTGGCGCAAGCTCTCGAAGGTTTCCTCCAAGTCTTGAATCAATGTCCTAGCCTCGCGAGATTTGACCACTATGTCATCAACGTTGGCCTCTGTGTTCCTGCCGAGCTACCGCCCCAAGGCGATGTGCATCAGCCGCTGAAAGGTTGTGCCTGCATTGCGCAACCCGAAGGGCATGCAGGTGTAGCAGTACACCCCGCATGGTGTCAGGAAGGCTGTCTTATCCACATCCTCCACCGCCATCTTGATTTGGTGGTATCCAGAGAACGCATCCAGGAAACATAGCAAGTCGCACTTGGCGGTGGAGTCGACGATTTGATCGATGCGTGGAAGGGGGAACGGATCTTGGGGGCAAGCCTTGTTAAGGTTGGTGAAGTTGACGCACATCCGTTCCTTCCCGCCTTTCTTCGGTACTACGACGGGGTTTGCCAGCTATTCAGGGTATCGAACTTCCCGGATGGTACCTGCCGCCTCCAGCTTGCGTGTCTCTTGGACGATGAAGGCCTGCTTCTGGGTGGACTGCCGTCTCACTCGCTGCTTCACGGGGCGTACATTGGGGCACACCCTTAGATGATGTTGGATCACCTCTCTCGGGGCCCCTACCAGCTGATTGGGCTCCCACGCGAATATCTCCTTGTTCGCGCGCAAAAACCTCACCAAAGCTTCTTCTTGTCCCGGGTCAAGGCCGGTTCCTATGGTAAAGGTGGCTCCTGAAGACCCGTCCTTGTTGACCGGCACCTGCTTGGTCTCCGCCTTGTCTTGGGTGAACAATTGCTTCTTCTTGGTGGGCGCGGTCTCCTTGGCCTCGGGCGTACCAGCGCCGGCTGGCTGTGCTGGTGCCGCGGTCCTGAGCACCGTCACGGCCTCCTTAGTGTCCCCCTTGATGGTGAGGACGCCCTTGCTCCCTGGCATTTTCATGAGGTTGTAGGCCGGGTGAGTCGCCGCCATGAACTGAGCGAGAGCCGGGTACCCGAGGATGGCATTGTACGGGAGACCGATGCGGGCGATGTCGAAGTCCACTAGCTCAGTGCGGTAGTTGTCGCGTGTGCCGAAGGTGACAGGGAGGCGGATCTGCCCCAGTGAGTGGGCAGCTCCGCCACCCACTCCCGAAAAAGGCTTGCTGAGGTTGAGCCGCTCGAGCGGCACGTGGAGAAGGCTGAAGGCTTCTACGGAGAGCAAGTTGAGGCCGACACTGCCGTCGATGAGGGTCTTGGTGACGGCCACATTGCAGATGGTGCGCGTGCAGTCACTACAAAAAAAATACACTTCCGTGATGATATGTGTTTGTCACAGTAGGTCACGTTTTCTGTCATGCATGTACATCCATGACAAATTTATGACAGAATCAAGATAGTCATACCTGTGCTGTCGTAGAAGTGTTCCATGACATTGCCAAAATTATCATCATGGAAGTGTCCACTTCCATGACGATAAATCGCGCGTCACAGAAGTGCTTTCGTCAAGGGTGACCAACACGTGGCATCCACCGTAACGGAACACCGTTAAGCTATCGGGTCGGATTTTGGATCTGATAACCCGTTAACAGCCCTGACCAATGGGAAATTTCCACGTGTAAAATTCTGATTGGCCGAAGGGAACACCTGTCAGCTCGTCAGTGGGCCAGATGTCGCCCGTCCATTGGAGGAGACATGCCTATGATACGTCGACACATGGGTGGGCCCAACAAAGGCCCATATAGGTTAAAAGGCCGGCCCAGTCAAAGGCCCGTCGAACTTAATTAGGTACTAGTGGGCCAGCCCAATAATGGCCTTCTTAATAAAGGCCCATTTACGGCCCGAAGCCAGATCTGGCCCGTTAATTGTTCGCCCAATATTTGGGCCCATTTACGGCCCGAAGCCAGATCTCGCCCGTTAATTGTTCACCCAATATTTGGGCCCATTTGCGGCCCGAAGCCAGATCTGGCCCGTTAATTGTTCACCGAATATTTGGGCCCAACTACAGCCCAGTGACTTTCGGCCTGTTAGAGGCCTGATCTAGACATGGGCCCATTTCAGCCCGGTGTGACTTTCGGCCTGGGAATGGCCCGTGCTACCCATGGGCCATATATGGTCCGACGGGACATCGGGCCCACAAACGGCCCGTGCTAAAGGTGGCAACAGTTAAGCCCAACGTGACTTTGGGCCTGTTAAAGGCCTGTCGCGTAATTCGGCCCGTTGATGCCTGTGCTAAGCTTTCGGCCTCTTAAAGGCCCATGATATGAGTGGGCCAACTAAGGCCCGAGATATGTTTCGGCCTGGTAACGGCCCGTGAGCTAACTGGGCCCAAAACGGCCCGGTCTACATTTCGGCCTGCTGAAGGCCCGTCGATGACTAGTGAAAATTGAGGCCCAACATGCATTTTGGCCTGCTAAAGGCCCGTGGTTTCATCTCGGCCGTAACAGGCCAGTACAATATTCATCCTGTTAATGGCCCAACGCTACCTGGGCCAAACTAAGCGCTGGGTCGACAAAAGGCCCAACTAAAATATAGGCCGGTGTAAGTTTGGGCCTGGCGCAATGTGTGAAGGCCCCAATCATTCGGGCCCAAGAAAGACGCAGGCCGGCCCAATTGTGGCCCGCTAAAAACCTGGCCCGTTAGAGTCGAATGTTTCGGTCCGGTCGACTACATCTGATTTTTTTCAGATAGTGAATGATGGCAGTAACTAGTAGGAATTAAGAACAAACCTACTCTATACAATAAAGAAATTACGGCATAGTAACTAAGAATAAACCTACACTATACAATAAAGGATTTAAGGTATATTACATCCACTGGGCATCGAAGTTCACCACCAGTGATCATAAAGCGCAACGAAGAAGCAGATTACAAAAACTGGGCACCATTGCAGCGTAACAAAATAATACTGAACCAAGACCACTTTCAAGACAGTTCAAGAAAGGTTAGCCTTGTGGGGGAACTGCTGCGCAAGCTGCTGAGCAAGGCTGTGAGACCGGCCTAGCATGTCGGTCATAGCTTCCAGGTGTAGCTGTTTAGCGATGAGGTTCTCATTGGTGTTCTCCACAATCTTTCTTAGAGATAGGACTTCAAGTCGAAGTTGAGTTGCAGAATGCCTTTCTGCTAGAACTTGGGACTGAAGAAGTCGAACTGATTCAGACAACGAATTCTGTGAGCTTGTCTGACTGTTAGTCTCAAGTAACTTGCACACTGCATCAAGACAAGACTTTGGGGTTGTCTCGCTATCTTCAAGATGTTTTTCCTTCTTTGCTGCAATATATGTTGGGTTTGTCTCACAGCCTTCAGCAGACTTGTGCATGCCATCAGGCATATCATCCTGAAACAAAGCAGAGAGATGACAGATTTTGCACGTGTATAAACAAAGATGATAACTGTTCTGTCAATTCTATCCAATTTCAAATTAGAAAATAAAGAGTAAGTTCAAAATATCAATAGCATAATTTGGCATTGTTCATAATGCGGGGAGCTTCACCACACTACTGGATTACCATGTCAACATAACAAGCATAGATGAAGGGCAAAGAAAATCATTGTATCTATTTTGGATAATGTGCATGGCATGTTGTTCATATCATCAGCCACATCAGTAAGATAAAACAGGAGATGACAAGGTGCAAACGTGGGCTGCTTCACCACACACTGGATTATAGATCCACAAAAACAAGCATACATATAGGGAGTATTAAGTAATGTGCATGGTATGAATAAGGAATTTGGTTTTACAAGTAAAACTTAGAACTTACAGTTCTTACGAACATGCATTTTGGTAGAAACAGCAAACTAAACAGCAGTAAACGATAGGGAGTATGAGAAAATTAAACAGCAGTTGAGGATAAAGGCTTTAGAAGGACTGACTTACATTAACAGTTAACACCGGCTTTATAATGCCCTTCTCCATGTCAAGGGAAGGATAACTCAAGAATTTCAGCACATAATCTTCTTCATAAGCATTGCATGTACTCTACATTTTGTAGAGAGTAATTATAGATATGATAATACTGGAAGGGATAGAGGATAATGAAGATAAGATGCAAATTGATGCTACATAATCAACTACCAATCCCTGGAAGTACAAGCGTTACAGGAAAAAATGTACTGACAAGAGCAATGGGCTACACTTATGCACTGGCATTGTCTGTGTATTCTACTTGTTGGTAAGATTAAATATAGATCTGATATTTTTTAGTAAATGGTGGGCAAGGGAGATAAGATGCAGAATGCTACAAAATGAACCAATCCATCTTCCCATAATACAAGAGTGTTTTGAACACTGGTGTACTGTACAAAACGTTCTTATATTATGGGACGGAGGGAGTAGCTGTTAATGTAAGTACAGTGATAGACCACGTTCAGTCCTTACAAGAGGACTGTAGAGCTAAACCTCTTCAAAAGCATTGAGTTGATTCTAAATTTATGTAAGAGTCCATACGGATCTTATAATGTCCACCAAATGGACGATTACGAGGCTAACATGTGCAGTGATGCTACATAATCAAACAGCTATGAAAGTAAATATGGTCATACAGGGCAAGAGGTACTCACAAGAGCAATGCAGTGTGCAGTATAGTTGCGAGATTCTGTGGTCCCTTGAGAACGAATGCTGCTAACAGTTTTTGTACAAGTGAGACATTAAGGCAAATGCAGAAATGTAGTTCAAATTGTGATGTGATATCATAGACAGTACCTTACGCAGCAGCCGAGACCAATGTGTAACAAGATTATTCGAGTCACCGTCAGATAAATGTAGCACCGGAGACTTTACAAAAATTAGGCTTGCCATCGAAGTGCGCTTGCCACAGGTAGGAACGATACTTCATCAACGAGTGCTTGAAAAGCGCAACCAACCCTTGCTCGTCATCACAATCCAGTTTGCTCCTCGCCTATTTAAAAGAATGAAATCTTATGTCTTCTGTCAGCAGAAACATATGCAGTAATGACCATGAATAACATTAGTACATTACTTACGCGTAAGTTGCGGAGGAAGACTGGAAATTGTTCTGTGTCTGCGGTATAATCTTTCCATGAAGGAAAGATGCGCGCAAAGTTCCTGACAACAACATAAGCTTCGTCTTCTAAACTGGGAAGAAATGGAAGGGGTCCTATTTGCTGCAATTGGGGCTCTCTCTGGTTCGAAAAGGGATTTGACAACTGGATTTGGTGTACTTTTGCTGGAATGGGAGTTTTGCGTCGTACAGCTGGTGCTATGTCAACTGGCATAATCATACTGTTTGCTGCAGTTGGGGTCTGCTGAGTTGGGGCATCAGAAATGACCAGTGTAGTAGGGCTAGAGTCTGCTAGAGTTGGGGTATTTTGTGGGCCAGGTGATATTGCAACTACACCTAATGGGCTATTTGATTTATCAGGTGCCACTACCTTTTCCAAATACTTTGCTTGTGCTCCTCCACGATCAGCAATCGCCCTCTTCCTTTTGAACGTCTGATACACAAGAACAGCATTTGATCTTGGGCTTGCTCTTTGATCTTGGGCTAACCTGTTTTGCCATTAAAGTTCCGATTGGATTCAGAAAAGTTGAAGTTAGCAAAACATCTCAACTGAGAGTTATAACAGCAAACCAGTTAAACAAACAAGGAATTAAAGAGTTTCAATTGGATGCTGAAAAGTAGTTATTAACATCATTGTAACCCGCTGTTGCAGTAGCAAAGCAGTTAAACAAACAAGTAGATATTTAAGTTAAGGCAAACAGGTAATTCTTAACAGTAAGTATCAAACACATAGATGGCGCAGTCTACAATATGATTAACAGGCTGTGCCATTATGTAATCAGTAGTAAACTAAATTAAGCCAAGCAACGTAATTGAACAATTTTGCAATAAGTGGCTAACTAAAATTCTGAGAAGCAGGTAACTGAACTTACGCTAGTTCTTTGTACAGGCACACTGCAACTTCTTTTTTGCGAAGGAGTCCATGGCATCAATTGCTTGGATACGCAGTCCCAATACTTCTTTCTTCCCACACTGCATGGGTAAGTCGAATGGTTAATCTGGTAAGATGGTGCGTCCTTGATATGTTATATGAGGACGTGTAGTCAGACTAGTTGTAGCCAAACACATCACACTGGCTTTTACTGTATATTTCATGCGATTACTTTTGGCATATCGAGATCTAAGCAATCTACAATAGGATGAAAAGACTGGCAGCCTTCACATTATTGGCGAACTCAGTTCATAGAAACAAGCAATTCAACCATTCTGTGGGTAAATCAAAAGCGCCACTGGAATATTTTTCACTATCCAATCATACACGCAAAAAGGGGTGACGCCACCATAGGGGCTGGTATGGGCGGCCGCCTCAGGTGGCTGGAAAGTGTGCACCTAGTTTGAGTCGTCCAGGTTGGCCCGCGCTAGTTTTGTTCGTCCCAATGCACGAGCAGGCAATGTAAAAAATGAAGAAAAAGATTTCAATTTGGATGGGCCAATAACATAAGTGCAAGGCAGGCCCTATAGCAAGCTCGCGGCCCAAACGAGCGCCTCCCATATCGATCGACAGCAGGAAAAATCCCAATTCATTCACTCCAGCCTCTTGTCTGGTTTGCTCCTAACCTAGCCGCCGCTGGACAAACCGACACAGCACTTCCTCGCGCCCTCGTTGGAGGGCGGTCGTCGGGCTTCAAGCGAACGGAAGGACAAGAAGATGAAGATCCAACCCTGGGTGTAGCCTGCGTGGGAGGCAGCGGTGGCAGCACGGGCATGGCATCGAGCTTGCGCAAACGGACAGTCGCAGCTTGCAAGAGTAGCATGCGCAACGAGCAGGTAAATCACATCCCTGATTATATCTAATTCAACTCTTCAATTTCTGGCCAATAGTTAACCTGACGGTGTTGTAAAACTGCTTGTATGTAGGGAATCTATGAGAAAATGAAACCAATTTCTACTTATTTTATAACTCCCCCAATCAATACTAAACTGACTGAATCTGATGTATCTAATCAAGTTTCCAGTGCAAACATACAAGCTCATGTTGTTCTTGAGCCTGAAGTGTCTAATGAACAGACTGCTAATGAACGATTTGATGCAAACATTTTACATGCTCCTGGTGATGAACATATAGTGTCTAATGAGGGATCTAATGCAAGCATTTTGCTAGCTCATTGAAGGATTTAGTGTCTAATGATGATCTACTATGTTGAGAGAGACAGAGATTTGCAGGCATTGATGACAAGCAAATTATAGTGCATTTTCATAGCTTGAGGAAACGTCGAGGCCATCTACCAGAAAGTCACCGTGTCATGACAACATAGCATAAATACTTTTCTAATCTGTTGTTTGAAACTATTGGCATACTTGTGCAGGATAGATATATTGATATGCAGTTTGCGCACTGGTTATACGTGCAATTACACTTCGATATTTTCAGCCAGAGAACGAATAATTCAAGCAGGTACAGACCATGTTTGTAGTCCTTGTACACCATGTTGCATTTTGTGTTTTTTGGTGCTTGCATCATTTAGTGTTTATAATCTGAACTACTTTGGATCATTAGCCGGTTTTCAAAGTGCATGTAGCTTCACATTTCTCAAGTTATGTTGATTTCCAGAGTGCAAGTGCCTTTGTATTTTTTAAGTTAAATGGTCGCCCCTGGTAACTTGAATTTGTGGATCAGCCACTGCACACAAATCATACATGAATGCCAGTACGAATTAAATGAAATGCAGGGACTTACGCTAGCTCGTTGTACAGGCTCACTGCAGCTCTGCTTGTGCTTGGGATGTTCCATGTACAAGTCCATGTTACCACTTGCTTGGATGTGCAGGCCTTGTGCTCCTTGCACCCTCCTCTGCATTTTTGACACGGCGAATGGTTGATCAAATAAGAGGAATCGACCTTGATGTTGTACCGGAGGACAGATACTTACAAGGTTATACGGGTGTGCAGGATGTGTACCAGATCCCGTAGCGCCGTCATGCTTCGCTAAAAAATGGATTTGCTTGTTTCAGATGATATCTCCAGAAGAAATAAGAGTTAAAGTTAGAGTTGCATAGGCGTGTAAGCTAAGAGAGCAGTGAAAGGATATCCAAACATTGTCGGAACAGTGCACAAGGGAGTGATGTGTGGATACCTAGTTCGGGCCGGAGTTTGGGCATGCTCTCCTAGCTAGAGTGCGGGTCACTTCAGAGCCGTTGAGGGTGATGCGCTGGCGTTGGCTGGCCGCGCACGGATGCAGATCTTGAGTGGCAGCGGAGCGCTACGATGCGGTGGACT
>NC_057805.1:420245982-420246872 GCF_018294505.1 Triticum aestivum | reverse complement strand
GATGTGCTGCCTGGTGCGCCTACATTTGAGAATGCAAACGAATCTTCTTTCATTTGCAAACGAATCTGTATGTATTACCATGCCCGTGTTTTCCTTGCAATAATTAGTCATTTGAAACGAGATACTCCATCCATTCCCTTTTGTAAGTCGTTTCAGACAACTTAAAATGAACTGTTTTGCACATTGTCTGAAATGTCTTCAAGGTCTTATAAAAGTGAACAGAGGGAGTACTATAGATTAATTAATGAGGAGTTATTTGAAAAAAAATCGAAACGGTACCCACGCTAACGTGGATTAGAGTGTGTGTCACATAATTAGTTATTTGAATTAGAGTGTGTGTCACGTAGTTAGTTATTTGAATTAGAGTGTGTGTCACGTAGCGATCTCCAATTCTAACGTGGATTTCGCATTTCACTGTATCCACGCTACTTTTTTAATAGAAATTCATATGTATATGATGAACACCATGGTAGTGAGAAAACTTTTGGATGGATTCAAACATATGACCTACAAAATAGCACAACAAACTGAGTCAATGTCAACTTTTTGAAACTTAGTATGGCACGAATTCGAAATAATTACCTGTATGTCTGGTCCTCGGTTCAAATCTTACAATGTACACCGAATTGAAACATGGGTATTAAGTCTCGTACTATGTACATTCAAATGTTGTTTTTAGCCCCCCCCCCCCGCACAAACGCTACATACTTCCTGTATCTGTCAATCTTCCTCTCCTAACCACCTTAGGAAGCTATCGGTTTCCAACACACATTCATTCTTTCTCTCCATGTTTCGATCTCTAAGTCTCTCAACTACACAACCCCTTTTTCCACTCTGTTACCAAATGTATTTACCTCACACACCCGCCATTGCACCCCATGCCGAGCTCT